>NC_136992.1:6280743-6320743 GCF_032717465.1 Coenobita brevimanus | reverse complement strand
TACCCACAGAAAACATCACACCACGTAGGCTACCCACAAATCACACCACACCACGTGGGCTACCCACAAATCACACCACACCACATGGGCTACCCACAAATCACACCACACCACGTGGGCTACCCACAAATCACACCACACCACGTGGGCTACCCACAAATCACACCACACCACGTGGGCTACCCACAAATCACACCACACCTCATGGGCTACCCACAAATCACGCCACACCACACCACATAGACAACCCACAAATCACACCACATCACATAGGCTACCCACAAATCACACCACACCACATAGGCTACCCACAAATCACACCACACCACATAGGCTACCCACAAATCACACCACACCACATAAGAACACACCACATAGGCTACCCACAAACCACACCGCACCACATAGGTTACCCACAAGCCATATCACACCACATGCCCAGACAATATTTCACATATCCGCACACCACACCACTTCCCAACACGTCACACCACATATTCACACACTACATTTCATACACAGCACACTACATACCCACACAGCCCACGGCATATCCGCACACCACGCCACCTATCCACACATCACAACACTTTCCCATGTACAGTACACCGCATATCCACACACGACATATCCACACACATCACATACGCACACATCGTACCACGTCACAAGACTACGCCACACCACACACCATACAACTAACCAACATTCCACATACCTATATACCAGATCATACACCAGCACACCACTCCACACTACATCACACCACACCCACATACCATATGACACAC
This sequence comes from Coenobita brevimanus, assembly GCF_032717465.1. Lineage (NCBI taxonomy): Eukaryota > Metazoa > Arthropoda > Malacostraca > Decapoda > Coenobitidae > Coenobita > Coenobita brevimanus. The sequence goes on along the minus strand of NC_136992.1, from coordinate 6,319,952 downwards.
GTAGAGACCATTCTACACTTATACCACACCACATAGCCGCCCATTACATCACAACCCAGGATCACGACCATCCAGTGATCCTGACCGACCCGGTGAATTACACCACTTGACACACCTACACGTACACACTATACCACAAACTCACACACCACATAACACCACATACCAACACACCACATCACTCACACTACATAGCCACGCACCATGCCACATACCAACACACCACATCACTCTTCCCATAACATAGCCACGCACCACGCCACATACCAACACACCACACCACTCCCTCCATATCATGTCCACGCACCAAGCCACATACCCACACACACCACACCACACGATCATACCGGGTCTAACACATGGTCACCTTTCCTCACCCTACGCCACACCAGCACAACACACTATAACACCACATCACCTTTCTCAGCCGTCTGACTACTCACAAACTCACCCACCACGCCACACCACACCATATCACACATCTTCGTCACAGTCTCACACTACCATCAGATCACACCCACATTCTCACATCACAACATTACATCACACCATACCTGTACATCGCAGCATCAGAGCACATCCTATCTTCTGCACGTTGCATTTTCACACCAGCATTCTCCCTCACTACCTCCCCCTTCCACCCACAGTCACAGTCTCTCTCTCTCTCTCTCTCTCTCTCTCTCTCTCTCTCTCTCTCTCTCTCTCTCTCTCTCTCTCTCTCTCACTTCTCCCTTCCCTTCTCATCTCAATTTCCCTCCCTCCCCTTGCTCGCATTCCACACTTCTCCCTTTGCCCTCTCCTGCTTCCTCCTCAATATCCCTACTTCTCCCCTCTCCCCAGATCCACCCTTCCTCCTTCCCCGCCTCCTCACCTCCAGTCTCATGTTTATACTGTTTCCTGACAACCACTGAACACCACACTCTGGCTTCCCTCACCTCACACTGTCCCATTTGTATTAGTGCTTCGCTCGTACTTACTCGTCCCCTTCTGATCGTCCTTCCCCTCCTGATTCTTCACTCCTCTGCTGATTCGCCACTTGGTGCTGATTTGCTTCCCCTGGTTTGTCCCTTGTTGCTGATTCGTCCTTTGTTTAATTATGCTTCTCTTTTTACTGATTCATTCTCCTGCTGCTGATTTTTGCCCATCCAGTTAACCATCATGTAGGGGAAGGAGTGGAAGCACGAGTCAATTTTCATTCCATAACCTGGGGACGCCGGTGGTTCACAGTCGCAGGACTGATCAAAACATTTGCTGTTTAAGTTTGCTTTTTCTCTCACATGTTTTTTTCTGTATCCGCACAGAATAAATAGTCCTGCGTGCAAATCCATGCAGTGGTGTGTAAGAAATATTTGTAACAAATACATAATTTTTGATTATATAAAAACAAACCAGAGGAGGCAGTTTCCAGACTACTCTATATACATCATCCAAAATGTGTATGCTGTGCTGTAAATAAGTAGTTTGTCAGTGACTTGTCCTTATGTAATTCCCAACTTTTTTTCAATTGATTACCAGGTACTGTACTGAATCACCAGACACCAACTAGACATTTCAGTTACCTCATTTACCCCTAGTTTGCGAATCAGAGAGTGATAAGACGTCCAGAAATGTACGAACACTAAGATATAAGAAAATATATATAATCCTTGTATTCTGAAAAGATATTTAAAAATCCTGCTGCCGCCCTATGGACTACTGCAAGAGGCTGTCCATGAGAGTGATGCGGGCGGTGTGGGCGGCCTTGGTGCTGTGGGTGGTGATGTTTGCGGAGGTGAGCGCCAGGAATACGTCGTGGATACAAATAATACGCCCACTGCACAGAGTCACCGCACCATATTTCCTGGAATCTGTCGTCCCTCATACAAGTAAGTTTGTAGATGAAGGATAATATGGCTTTTAATTAGTATCTATCGACTGCACGAAGAATACTGAAGCAAACTGTTCTTTTTTTTTCGAAGCACCAGTCTTTTCTCAGAATATAACCTGGAAAAAATCATATTATATCCAGGTCCACACTAATACTGGCGGGGGAGAAAACTTTGTCCACAAGACTTACCGGTCCGGGGCTCCAACTAGGAAGTTCTAACTGCTAGATGACGGTGCTAAAGCTTGGGAACGAGAGGAAGACAGCATAAGAGCGACCTAGATTGGTCGAGAGACGTTGTAGGAGAGTGAAAGAGTCTATGAGGGAAGGCGGCTTGCAATGGTAGGAAGCGTGAATCAAGATGATCTGTGATCAAATAACATGAAGAAATGCGGGTGGAATTGGTCTGAAGCTTAATGGAGACAGTGGGGTTTGTATACAAAGGAGTGACAACCTCCAGATGGAATGAGAGGAATGGGTAAGCAGAAATTCTGGTGCAGAGATGAAGTTCACGATTGTTCACTGCTAGGATGAGATCGTCCTACAGGTAAAGTTTAGAATATTCGCCGTGCAGGGAAATGGCGTGCCCTTGTGATCGACAGTGCCTCGCTAGAGTTGGACCAAAGTCCTTCCCCACAGCGAGATGCAGGAAAATTGAAGGAGGCTTGACCCCCTTGGCGAACTGTGTAGCTGCTTAGTTCCGCTCAGGATGCACAGCGCCGTCCCGTGTAACCTCGTCAGCGCCATACTTGGGTGTAATTTTATGCAGTGTAGGATCAAATAAAGAAAAACTACTTTGAACCTCCTCAAATTGCATATAACCGTCCCCGTCTTTTGTCTTACGGGTTAGCACCAGCACGTTTCCAGAGAGTCTCTAACGCTTAAGAGTCTGTAAGGCTGCTTAACTGAGGTATGCTATGGACGGTTTGTTTTCATCTGACGGAACTGGAATGCTTTCACAAACTGAATACAAATTCATCGTTACCAGAAATTCAGTGAGCATTCTCTAGTCAGAACTACCATAAAACTCAGCTACATTCTCCATCAACTAAGCTGAAATTGGTTGGGAATCTTGTTAGAGGAAAACAAATCAACTATAGCAGCGTCCGTGACCGTGACTGTCCGTGGTTTAGTAGCGCAATTAAGCTCTTGCATTCCCGATATAGTTGTTTTACCCTGACTTGGGGTGGCACCGATACAACCAAGTGGCTCCACTGCATGGTGATACAAACGACCTTCAACCCTCTTCCTGTCCCCAAGCAGGAGGATGGTGAACTGCAAGAGGGCAACTTCAGCCTACAGTCAAGTGGGTTTACATTACAGGTGAATCTGAGGCTACCACTACCAAAACAATCACCACCACCACCACCACACCAACAAAAACTACTACTCCTACTGCTACTACCACTATTACTATTACTACTACTACTACAGTACTACCAGTGATTACAATAATAATAATAATAATAATAATAATAATAATAATAATAATAATAACAATAATAAACACAATAATATATAAAATATAATAATAATACCACTATTATAACTTGGCCTAGAAGTTCGTCCTTTCGAAGCTTATTTGCGGTAGCTCTGTGGCAGAAAATAAAAAACTCTGTGACTCTATATCATTCCAGTAGCACCTGCTCGTGACTAGCACCATAGTCTAATGATAACCTCTTCTTACAACTCAGCATTGAATAGGATGAGGTGGCAATTTTAGTTCAAGTTAGAGTAAGATGGGCGTGACCATCTTGTTTCCGGAACTTGGACTGTGAGGGAAGAAGTGTCCTAAGCGAATGATGGAAGAGGGAAAAATCAGTTAAAATGAAAGAAAAGCATTCGGGAGCCGAATACTAATCACCTGCCAGCATATGTTGTTGGCCAAGTCCAAGATTTTGGCCATATCTTGATACCCTGAAAGTTTCATGTTGATAGCTAAGCCGTTCATGAGATATACTGGTGCTAAAGGCGGGCGATAAAAACTAGTTGACCTTTGGCAGCTATTTTGATGACCTTGACACTGATCCCGAGTGCCCATTTTCGAACTCGGCCAAGCTTTTGGCCATACTGTATCTTGATACCCTGAAGGTTTCATGTTGATAGCTCAAGCCGTTCCTGAGTTATAATGGGTCAGATACACACACACACACACACACACACACACACACACACATAAAGGCGGGCAAAAAAATTATCTCTCCGTATTGTAATGGCGGGCGATAAAAAAAAATAAAAAAATAAAAAAAACAAACTATGAACCCCTGAGCTAGACAGTCAGTTCCCCGAGGTCTAGAAGTCTTCCAGCTCTCCATGATGGCAACATTTATTTTCGTATGTCACCGATTAGTTGCTTAACAACCCATCAATCATGCTCTTCGAGAAAGAAAGATTGACTAGAAGAGTCTATGTGAGATGAAGGGGGTAGAGGGAGGGGATGAGAGAGGGTGAGCTGGAGGGATAAGGTAGAGAAATATGTGAGAGGAGGATGTGAGTTAGAGGGAGAGCAGCCTAAGGCAGAGGGCACGGTGACATGGAACCTATTTGTCTGTGGCCACCACTTACAAGATTGAGGTGTGTGGCTATATACAGATAGATAAGTAGCTGTTGTATAAGTGAAGTCAGTCCAGGTCAGGCTGGTGTCATGCACTAGCAGGTGTGTTTTTACGACGTCAGTAGGCCTTGTGGAGGATCTTATAATCCTGTCTTAATGAACTATAAATCCCCCGCCAAATCCTACTTGAGCCTGGGATCTGTGATAATAATAGTGATATATATGACCAACATTGCCAACCCACACGGTACACCTCTAGCATGTACACAAACAATGAACTCCACTTAACCCCCACACTGAAACCTTCCACCTCTCCAACAGTAAGCATCTCTACCTCCTCAGATTGAACCCCCAGACTTAACCCCCACAGTGAACCCTTCTACTTCCCCCACAGTAAACCCCTTCATCTCCACATATTGAACCCCCAAACTTAACTCCCACACAGTAAAAAAATTCGTTCCAAAGTGAACCCTCACAGTGAACCACCACTCAGTAAAACCCAACTGTAAACCTCCACAGTGAACACCCAGCACAGTAAACTCCTCCTTCATAGCGAACAGCTCCTCCCACATTGAACCCCTCCACAATAAGCTTATATAATGAAACCTCAATGCAAACCCCTACAGTAAATAACCCCCTTAAAAAATCACACACACACTCCATACTGAACCCAAGATAAACCCTTCTACAGTAAACTTCCACCACGGAAAACTTCTCCACCACTTCATACTGAACCCAGATTGAACCCCCCGCTGTAAACACCCAGAATGAACCCTCCCACAGTAAACTCCCACCACAGACAACACCTCCACCACTTGATACTGAACTCCAGAATGAGCTGACAGTCAAACCCCTCAGTGACCCCTCCCACAATGAACCCAGAAAACCCCTCCACCGTTCCATATCGAACCCCAGAATTAATCTCCCCAACACTAAACCCTCACCACAGAAATCCCCTCCACCACGTCATCTTGAACGTCAGATTGATTCAACCTCACAATAAACCCACACAGTCAACCCAGAAAACTCCTGCACTACTCCATATTGAACTCCAGAATGATCTAGCCCACGATAAACCCTCCCATGGTGAACCCCCAAGACCCATTCCACCACTCCATATTGAGCCCCAGAATGAGCCCCCTACAACAAATCCCCAAAATGAACCCTCCACAGGGAACCCAGAAAATCCCTCCATCACTCCACATTGAATCCCAAGATAAACCCTCGCACAACAAACCCGTACCACAAAAAAACCCTCTACCACTCGATAATGAACCCCCAGAGTGAACTTTCCCACAATGAATCATCCCACAATGAACCTTCCCACAGTGAACCCTACCACAGTGAACCCCTCCCTTCCTTTCCTCCACACCCTGTGTATGAGCGGTATCACAGGGCTAATTAAGGATTTTGTGGCTTAAGCCCTTCATGAATACGGGAGCACTGGCCACAATTTATATACAGTATGTAATAGAGCCGCGTTGTTTGTATGTTGGCTCGTTTGTCCTTCAATCACGTCCAAACCAAGTGCTGAGACCCCCAGACCCATATATATGCTGAATCAGGGTGACTCAATGATGGTTTTAGGAGGGTCAAAATTCCAATTTGGTTCATCTGAGGTCACCGGTAGTGTTCGCCTTTTTGGCCCGGGCTATGTCAGGTACCCCTGCAGCCCATTTTTTGTCATGGAGACTCACATGAGCTCCAGTTCGGACATCGGCTGTGTCAGGTTGACCTCCAAGGTCATTTAAGGTCACCGTTCGGAGTTTGTTCGAGGCCACTGGCAATATACGCTTCAATGACTGGAGCCAGCAGCATAATTTTGGCATGGAGGTTCACATACCATCCAGTTCGGACATAGGCTATGTGATGTTGACCTCCAAGGTCATTTGAGGTCACCGGCCGGAGGTCATTTGAGGTCACCGGTAATAGTAAACAAGTGCCCACAAATACTGTGCGTTAGTCTGCGAAAGCTGAAATAGAAAGTTCCTGGACCTATTATCATCCCTCTTCAAAAGCATAAGAGGTACATGGTCTTTCTGGAGTAGAAAGAAAGATGGAACTAGAACAAATAGGATTAGAGTGTTCGCCTTTTTGGCCCAGGCAACGCCGGGTACTTCTTCTGATAACAATATAATCACAGACTACACCTGAGATTAATGGGAAAATAATCAAACTTTTGAGAAAAGAAAACCACTCCTCAGGTAAGCAGAATCATCTTAAGGTAATCAAATTAATATGTATGTACAAAAGCAGTCGTGAATTGAAAAAGACGAATGACATACATAATCGGAAAGAACACATGGACGTTATGAGAAAATTATTAAGGTCGGATGGATGACGTAAGCAAACATAACCCACCAACCTGCCTGATAACCTCAAAAACAGGTAAACGTATTATTGAAAACGATTAACTTTTTGGGTATATCAGTATTAAGCAATAAGTCAGCTGAACAGAATTTTCAGAAGCTGGAAAGAATACGGTGAACATGGAGAGAGAGAGAGAGAGAGAGAGATAGAGAGAGAGAGAGAGAGAGAGAGAGAGAGAGAGAAGCCTATAGATTCTTTATGACACGTGCATTTTTTTTTTTTAATAGATTCCTCTCTAGGTAGCTAAAATAAATAACAAATAAATAAAAGTACTTCAGGTTATAGCAGTGGTTAAGCCCTTAATCAGATGACATCTTTTTCTTCTTAATTCTTGCTTTCTCAGGACTGTTTTATTTTACTTAGGTAAAACCACTACTACTTAGGGAGTAAATGATGAATACACCTAACCTCTCCCTTTCGATGTCTCTCCAAATCTGAAAAAGAATAAGACATGGAATCAGTTGTATCAGTAATACTGATGAAAATATTAAGGTTCAGGAAACATACCGGTATTTTAATATACAGAGGAGGTGACGATAAGAACACCTATATCGACGCTATGAATGATGGCACTGATATTATTGATAAAGGTGACGATACACTTAAAGACATCCCTCACGACTCCTTGAACAATGATGATGATGATGATGTGGAAGGTCGTGATAATAATAACGATGCTAATTTTGATCATGATGATGATGATGATAATGATGATTATGATGATAATGTTGACGATGATGATAATGATGATAAATTACCACCTTTTGCAGGTTGGTGCAAGGCTCAGTGATCCATGATGCCTTCGTGTCAGTTCTTGTATGCCATCACCTCCAACACCTACCTCACCCATCCCTTCCCTCTATCTCTGTCGGATGATGATGATGATGATGATGATGATGATGATGATGATATACACCCACGTCTTGCAGGCTGGTGTAAGGCCCGGTGTTTTGTGCGCCGTCCTGTCAATCCTGGTATGCCATCACCTCCGACGTCCCCGACTCCGGCCAGAGCATCTCCTGTAGACTTGTGGCCAACCTGCCCACCAGCAGGCAGATTGAGCCCCACCCCGCAGCTGTCACAGGATATGGTTAATTATTATTATTATTTTTATTATCATCATTATTATTATTATTATTATTATTATTATTATTATTATTATTATTATTACATTGTTGTTGTTGTGATGTTTCAGTCGTTTTGTAGTTACTATCATTACTTGCATTCTCCTTTGAGATGTATTTTTCACCATTCGTTATTATTATTATTATTATTATTATTATTATTATTATTATTATTGTTATTATTATTATTGTTATTATTATTATTATTATTGCTTTGCGATTTATTTTAGCGCAATACATCTTTAAACACCGTCACTTGTGTTGTAGTAGTGGCTGTAACTCAAGGTTCATCTGAAACGTGAACCTAATGAGGTGAAGGATGAATGATGATATACTTGCGTAGTAGGGAGGGAGTTAAGGGGCGTTTGTAGAGCCAGTGCGCGGACAGTAGGTAAATTGATAAATAGTTTGCACATGAATAGCTAAACAGAGAGAGAGAGACAGACAGACAGACAGACAGACAGACAGACAGAGACAGAGAGTGTGTGTGTGTGTGTGTGTGTGTGTGTGTGTGTGTGTGTGTGTCTGAAGCAAGTTCACAAACATCTTGTAAAGCCCTCTGCATGTAAACTCGTTTCATACCAGCCAACCTTTATGTATACACAGCACTTCTCTCTCCACAGAGCCATCCTCCTCTCTCTCTCTCTCTCTCTCTTTCTCTCTCTCTCTCTCTCTCTCTCTCTCTCTCTCTCTCTTCTTATTCTGGTATACTTACTGAGCTCTGTCTCTTCCTTCCAACCTAGCCACTGAATGAAATCAGTCTACAGCATCTATCCAAATAGTCTTTTTTACAAAATGAGAATCGGCGCACCTACCACCATCTTACCTATTTACCTACTTACATGTTTACTTACTGTATATATCAGATGACATACCTATCTACCTACCTATCTATTAATTAACTTACCTACCAGTATACCAAATGACATGCATCTATAAAATAACTTGAGCTCTAAACTCCCCTCCTACTAACCTACTTACTTACTTTCTGACTTCCTTACTTACGTACTTGCTTATTTTCTTTTCTTTCCAGTATCATACCTACCTACCTACCCACCTACTTACCTACCACCTAGCATGTACTTGCTGTCTGTTAACTCTACTTATCTACTACCGGTACCTATCTACCTACTTCCCTAACAGCCACCTACTTACTTATCAGTATATCTACATTCCTTCTTACCTACCTACCTACCATTATACCTGCATTACTTCCTTCCTACCTACTGCTAGTTTACCTGCTAACCTACCTGTCAACAAGCCCATTTAAAGATCCCTGTTTCACTGTCCTTACCAGTCTACCTATATACCTATCAATCTATCTAGCGTATTTGCCTACCCACCTACCTACCTACCTGCCTGCCTGCTTGCCTAGCTACCAACTTACTACCTTATCTACCTGCCTACCTACCTACATACCTGCTTACCCAACTATCTACGTATCTACCTGCCTACCTAACTATTTACTACCTACCTACCTTCCTAACTGATTCTCTGCCAGTCTACCTACCAGATTATCTACCTGCCTACCAGTCTTCGTACCTACCGACCTACCTACCTGTTTACCTACCTATCAGCACCTACCTACCTACTTGCTTACCTGTTCACCAACCAGTCGACCAACCAGATTGCCTACCTGCCTACGTACCTGCTGACCTTCCTATAGGTTTACCCTACTGTCCATCTGCCACCTACCTACTTACCTGTCTGCTTACCTACCTTCCGGTTTACCTGCCTATCAATTTGTCAGCCATTCTACCTACCTACCTACCTACCTGCCCACCTGTTTACCTACCAGTCGACCTCCCAGAATTCCTGCTTAACTTGTGACCTTCCCTACTGTTTACACTGGCATTACCATAACTCACACTACCACCACTCTGTTTGTCTTACTCCTTACCTGGCTGGGTGTCGCGTACGGCTATCAGGCGCTACCTAGGGACTATTTGAGAATACATGGGGCTACTGTGAGTGTTACTGAAGGCTATCTGAGACTACTTAAGGAATACTGTGAGTTACTACGAGTACTGAAGGCCATTTAAGACTACGTGTATTTATCTGGAGATATTGGGACTATTTTCGAGATTGTTTGAGGGCTACGTGAGGATTTTTGACGATATTTGTTTGTGTGTGGGACAGTTATTTGTAGTCTGATAGAGAAACATCGAGGAAATATTTGGGACTACTTGAGGCTATTTGGGGTTATTCGAAGCAAGAATATTTTACATGTGAAAGTGTATGTGTAGTCTGGTGGTGCTGTTTCTCTTTTTTTTTTTTTTTTTTAAATAACAGAACGGAGGAAGGAAAAACAAATGGGGGGGAAAAAATAATCCATACACCAGATTACTGGTGTCCTCCGTTCATAAAATATCTGTAACAGTTAGACTTGAACAGTTGTAGGTTAACGGAATAAAGATTGACAGGGGCTATCAGTGCTATTTAGGGCAGTATGGGGGTTATCTGGGACTACGGTGGGAGATCTAAAGATGAGGGGTTATAATTTTGCGACGTTTGGGGTTGCGTGGAAGAGCTGTTGGTAGTCTGATATTTAGTACAAAAAGGGCTACATTCGATAGTTGGGCCTATTTGCTGCTTTTGGGGGCTGTTAGGCATACTAGAGGCTATTTGGGGCTATTTAGAACTTTCAGGGACAACATAGGAGTTTTAGGGGCTATTGAAGATATTTAGCGCTATTTAGGCTGGGTGGGGGTCTTGAGGCCACTGGTACTACGTTGTATTACATGGCACTAATGGGGCTACGTGGAACTATCAGGCCTGTACGTGGGACTACTGGGTAATTTGGGTCTACGTATGACTATTGGATGATAAGTTGGGCTACTGGTTCTATATGCTCCTAAGGACTATGTAGGGATATTCCGGTCCACGTGAGGTTGTCTGAAGCTATGTGAGGCCACCGAGTGCTACTTGGGACAACTGAAGAAGCTAGAGCCTGTGTGAGGCCACCCAGTGCTACGTGGGACAATTGAGAAAGCTAGAGGCTATGTGAGGCTACTGAGTGCTACGTGGGACAATTGAGAAAGCTAGAGGCTATATGAGGCTACTGAGTGCTACGTGGGACAATTGAGAAAGTTAGAGGCTATGTGAGGCTACCGAGTGCTACGTGGGACAATTGAGAAAGCTAGAGGCTATGTGAGGCTACCGAGTGCTACGTGGGACAAATGAGGAAGCTAGAGGCTATGTGAGGCTACCAAAGAGGTAGTCCGACTCTGCGCAAAGGTTTCAGGGCCTATTTCTTGGGGGCAGTGGCCTATCCCAAGGCCAAGTAGTCCTACACCACCACATGTCACCACTTCGGCGCTGACACCAACCGTCCATATTGAATACATGCTAGGACTGTCTCATATAAGACTGGTGTCTGGTATTATCGGGGGTTCATTTACGACATGTCAAATGGTCATCTGGTTGATCAGGAACGTCTGTTTTTTATGAAATTCAAATCCTTAAACTGTTCCCTGCCCCAGCCGGGATTGGAACCTGGGTTCATTAGGAATGCAGGCCACCTCTCTTCCGATTCAGCCACTGGAGAGCAATGACGGCTACTGAGGCTTCTTTAGGCTATTGTAGATTACTGGGATTTTGGAGCTATTGGGATAAAATGTATGTGGAGCTACTGAGGCTGTGTTGTGTATTAGAGGTTATGTGGAGCTACTAGGGCAATGTGAAAGTATGTAATGTTATTGTCGGCTATTAGGGGCTACGGGATGCTACATGGTGGAATGTGGAGGTATTGAGGGCTGCTTTGGAGTACTGGAGGCTAGGTGGATTTTTCTGAAATGTAAGAAGCTGTGTGGGGTTATGGCGAGCAATTAGTTTTCTGCAGTTTTAGTTTGCTAAATGGGGATATTTCAGGCAATATATTTATGTCAGGATGAGCCTGTCGTACTCAGTGGGTTAAGAAGCTATTATAAATACTGATTCACCAGACGTATTCTTTGTTTAAATAGAATTAAGAATATCAAATCATCTTTGTAAATGCATCTCATATTCAAACAGTAAACTTTGAGTGTCATCAACAGAGGCCCAAATTTACCAAATAAAAAAGATTTCATGACTGGAACAGCTATGATTTTTTTCAGCTGATTTTGTTGTGTTTAATGACCATATTTACTAGTATTTAGGTCTGAAGGAATGTGTTAGTATTGTTTTGAATACTTCTCCAAGGATGAATAAAAATGTGTTTCAATTTTTGTGCAGCTATACACAAGCTAAATACAATGCTGGAAGTGGAGTAGGTAATAAAAATACCGACTATACCTGCAGTAACCATTATACGATGGGTGGCCACCAGTGCATAACATTGTGGCTAAGACCAGTCGATTGCACTTGTCACAGGAAGATCCCTCTTTGTCCTAAGGTTTGGAACTATATAAATAAACTTCAAATGATGACTGGCGATTAACAACAATATCTTACTCTTGTTACCGCATAAGTTGTTTCACTGGCCGCAAGGAGACACCCCCTGTCTAAGGCTGCATCCATACCAAATGCTTGCTGGCACAGGTGGGAGTTTCGCACATCGTAACCCAGAGAAGGTCTTGCCCAAACCAGCCCATGTCAGGTGGAACCACCTGTATAGGTTACAGTGACACAAAATTCCTGCTCATATCCGCCCAAACCAGCAAGCATTAAGGGTAAATTAATATTGCTTATAAACTCTTCGGGAAAAAGAATATTTCCAAAGGCTGTGTGAAATGCTCTTACACTAACAATATAGATTTTTTTTTTTTTAAGCGTCCTCGGGGAGAGTTAAGGGTTCCATAAAAGTAAACATTGGATCTGATTAGGATTTTCACTTCACTGTACTATCAGGGAAAAATACACTTGAAAATGGCTTCGCCCATCGTAGAGCCCATCGGTGGTAAAAGTTCCATCGAACCCTGAAAGTGGTGCTGTGGCGGATCCAGGGAAGGTAGGCGTGTTGAGTGGGGAGGAAGGGGGATGGGGAGTGGGAGAGATGGGTAGTCCATGGAGTTCGTAACCCGCTTCCCCCCTTTTGTCTTTTTAGCTGCGCCATAGTTTTCCTATGAAGACCGTCGAAAGAAAAAAGTAATTCTTCTCTTTTTGTAATGCACCGTTCAGTATTGCAACATTTTCAGCTCATAAAACTCCCCAATAACTTGAGTTTTACTGCAGTCTGTACGATCCAACTTAGCTATATTGCCACGCCTTCCCAGCCACCAACCGAAACTCAAGGAAGGTCTTTGTGAAAATTACGAATAAATATGAACATACACGAACTGTGTGACAAGATCGATGTATTTTCAGGACGAAAATTATAGATAGATTTGACTAATAGAAGGGGATGTGGATGTACTGTCATTAGGAAGAAAATGAAGTGGAAGGCTTTGCTAAACTCCACTATCCCCTTAGAAGACAACCAGCAACAGCTGGCGTTATATTCAGGTCCCTAATTAAATTCCTGGGCGAATGAGGGCAAGAGGGAAACGAACTGCATCTAACATTCTGACCGGCCATGAATTTCACTTTGGTTCTTCCATTTCCGGGGTTGATGTACTTTACCTGACAAAATTTCCAGTTTACAATAAATAAATTGATGAACTCGATCGCCATGATCAGTCTTCTACAACGGGTGAGGTTACAAAATACACAACGATATTATAATTCGTTTGATTGTTACTGACTAGTTTAGGATGTAAAACTGTTAGTCGCAAATGCCCCCCCAACCCCCCCACCCAACGACCACGGCCTCTCTTCTTCTCTCTCTCTCTTTCTCTCTCTCATCTTCCCTCATTTCAACCTGCACTCTCAGTTGTAAAAATCCATCCATCCATCATCCAGTCCTTTTTTACCTTAACATGAGCGTAGGGGCCAGGAAATAGGCTACTCAGTCCCCAATTTTACTGCTAGGGTGACCAGCCTCACTCGCCCATGACTGGCATTGTGTGAGCAATACCCCAATTTTCCTTTGCATTTAGACCTTCTCTGGCTCCATCCTGTTGAAGCTCCTTAACCCACCAGACCGCTAGGGGTCATTTGTCCATATGTTAACAACAAGTGTAGTAAATTATTTCCTGGACTGCAAGAAGCTATCTAAGCCGCATCCACACGTGTCCCCGAACATGTGTTGACAACACATCTGGCAACATTTTTGGATACATATATGCAGCAGTATTTGGACAGATGTATGCATACATGTTATGGTGCAGCTTCAAGTTTATTGACAGCAGAGGTGATGCTATAAGTCTGTTCATACGAGGCAGTTGAGACCTCATCATGCTGTTGCCATCATGATCTAGACGCTGTTGTTTCCAGCATGTTTGCAGCTTGTTCGTTATTGTGTTGCTTACATGTTCCGCCATTCTTGTGAACGCGCATAACTTGTCACTCAGAGAAGAGTCATTTAAGGTTGCCCTACACCGAATGAGTGGATGGTGAACGCCCCCTCCTACATTCGTTTCTAATAATATGAACGTAAATCTTTTCCACCGTCAAGCCTGCCACTTCATCTGACTGGAAAACCTGACGACCACCTCATTACACTCACGTCCAAAAATGTGATAGCCTAACATTTTTTACTTTCCATTCTGACGTGTTTTCTGTTACTGAAGCACTTATCATCCAGCTGAGGTTTCTCTTGACTGAAAAACAAAAATCGTATGGTGTTTGTCTGAATGAAATACCTTAATGCTGACAGTATTAATTCTCTTTTTATTCTAACTTGGCCTTTCATTCTGAATGCTGGGTAGTGACAATAGATTAACACCAGTTAAAATGTGTGGATCCATTTCAGTAAAAAGCCTGAAATTGTAACTCTCTGACTGCTAGAAAAATGTTACCCTTGAAATAAAATCGCAACGTGTCAGCCAGAGTGAAATATCGGAGTGTGTTCGTGGCAGGCAAAAAGTTGTGATGTGCATTTTCAGTTCCCAAAGCTGATTCCAACGGCGTAATGTTGGGGAAAGGAGGGAGGAGAAATGGAGTGGGGAGGAAACGGAAGAGGAAAATGGAGGTGGGGGGATGGAAGAGGGAGGAGGAAAGGGAGATGGAAGAGGTAAGGGGTAGGAGAGGAAGAAGGAGGAGGCGGAAGGGTAATGGTGAGAGGAGATAGAGAAAGGGAAAGTTGGAGAGCGAGGATGGGAAAGAGGAGGAATAACGTGGATGGGAGGGAGGGAGAGAGAGAGAGTATAAAAGAGAAAGTTGGGGGGGGAGGGGTAAGAGGAAGAACGCGGAGACGGGTAAGGGAAAGGTGAAAGAAAGGGATGAAGGAGGAGGAGGAAGGAGATGAAGGTGAAGGAGAGGAGAATGGAAAGGGAGTGAGAAAAGGGATAGTAAAAGAGTGTAGGAAAGGGATGGCGAGGAGAGAAAGCCCAAGGAGAAAAGGGGAAAGAGAAGAGAAAGAACAGGAGGTGTGAGGATGAGGGAAGAGGGAGGGGAGGTAAGAGAAGCCAGAGGGAGGAGGGGAAGAGAAAAAAAAGGAGATGGAGGACATGAGACGTGGGGAGGGGGTAGAGTGGTGAGAGGTGAGGTAGGCTAGAAAAATATAGACCTGAGTAAATTAGGTCGATTCAATCTGCCTTTTTTGTCTGTTCAAAGTTAATCAAACATTTTTCTCTGGCAACTTAGCGGTGAGTCTTTCAGTGGCCTCGGGGATTATTATTGCCATTAACGAGACGCTGTGGGAAACATAGAGACTGGGTATAATCACGTGAAGCTTACAAGCTCTGAATTTTGCCTGGGTGGATAGTAAAAGTTTCAGTATGTTTTTTTAATCTCTCTCTCTCTCTCTCTCTCTCTCTCTCTCTCTCTGTGTGTGTGTGTGTGTGTGTGTGTGTGTGTGTGTGTGTGTGTGTGTGTGTGTGTGTGTGTACTGCAGCTTGGTGTAGAGTTAATTTAGCTAAAGAGAGATACCCTCATAGTAAGGGGTTACAATTCTTGGTGCAGAGGGGGATCAGTTTTTCATTTTCACTGTTTCGAAAAATTGTGTCTGATCTTGGCGACACCTCCTTAAGACTGTCATTGTCCACCTCTTCATTTCGATGATATATTCTTCATTATATTCTGGCTACCAATAGGCGATTTTATTCAATATTACTGCTGACGAATTGATTAAAGCTATATCAACCCTCTCCTCCACCAGTTTCAATCACCTGCCCGAAAGTGAACTTAATCGTCTGGAAGTAGCATAAAAAAAAAAATCGTCACAGGATGTATACCTGGTCAATCGTCTGAACAGGAATCCCACTTCATTACTTTGGATCCCCACAAGTCATGTAAATTACTGACTGGTACTGCGTATATAAGAAGTGCACAGTTAAGTTTCTGTTTATTTCAGCCCCTTCTCCCCCCCCCTTGCTCTCTCTCTCTCTCTCTCTCTCTCTCTCTCTCTCTCTCTCTCTCTCTCTCTCTCTCTCTCAGCTAAACACACAGATAATTACAGTAGCTACATCGCCACTTGGTAATCCCTTGTCCGTGTTCACCCAGTCATACCATTAGGGACCTGGAAATAACATCAGCGTTGGGGGAAGCTGTGACTTGGCCATAAATTACTGATGGCCTTGATGACCCTCGTGCAGTCGATAGGCATTAGTCTTAGGCCCATATTTTCCTCGGTTAAAGAAACTAGCTTACACCTCTTCCTCAGCGATTTATATTTTGGATCCGGTAGGTTAATATCTTTTTTGTCCCTTAGTTATGCAGAGTATGGTGATAACGGAATGATATAATCAAACACAAAAGAAGATAGTAACAGCAAACAAAATCGCCGAGGAAGAAGTGTTAGGGAGCCTCCTTAAGTGACGACAATACTGGCCTAAGACTTTTTGTTCTTCATCTACAGTCCTTTTACCTTAACATGGCTCAGATTTTTTCCTGTTGCAGCTTACATGACGTAGCTCAAAGGCATGAAATTGCAGTACTTTGGTTCTGCGTCCTTTCTATAGCACTTCTTTATGACTGGTATCGTATTCTACTGTTGATATCTTGTTACAGGTCAATATTCAAGATGGAGAGATGGCAATTTTAGGTCAAGTTTGGGTAAAGAAAGTATAGTAAGCTACGTTTCAACTTATAGCTGTTTTAAGCTCTTCCTAGTGAGGATTATCACTAAGCTTTTTACACCTGGTTTCTTTGCAGCTGCTGTTGCCGAGGAGAATACGGAAAATGATGAAAAGCCAAGCAAGAGCAGTTTGGACGACACAAAGGGTGCAACCTCCAGTGAGAATTTATTGCCTGGTGGAGAACGAAGAACAACACTGGCTTTCAGTGCCACAAAATCTTCAGCTACGGAGCCATTAGCAGACACCAAAGCTCCAGCAACACCAGTCATTACCACGTCAACAGCCACACTAGTAAACACAGAGATATCAGGAAATACCACAACTGCATCAGGGCATACCACTTCATCTCTAGAGAATTCCACAACTTCATCACCACCAGGAGATACAACAACTACACAAGCAAATACCACAAATACTACATTTACAGGCACAACAACCAACACCACAACTACTGTACATCACAGACTAAGCCAACCACACCCACAGCTTCTCTCCAGGTGATTTCGACCTTTACTGATGAAACTGGGTGCATCATGAACCATGCAGTTACAGCCATATCTTTGAAATTCAGAAGCACAGACCTCGCGAACCTAGACTATCTTAGATGCACCAAGGTTACACAAGGTTCTTTCCTGGAGCTCATCAGTGAGCTGGAGAAAGTAGAGGTGTCCACTGATGAAAAAGATCAAAATGTCTGCCCTAAGAACTGGGTGCTTGTAACCTTTATTACCCAAGATACAAGTGGCAGTGTGGATGATTTGTGGAATAACCCCATGTCCTTTTATGGCATATGTCTTCCACTTTCCACAGACTACTATGCTCTGGGCAATGAATGCACTGTTGTCTACATCTCTCACGACAAGTGGCCCTGGGAACAAGACGATACTGTACACATTGACCGATGGGACAACTGGTTCGCCTGTCCTGTTGGATATGTGGCAGTTGGAGTACATCGAGTGAAGCAAAATGACAGAAGAATCTTTGAATCAATGACCTGTTGCCCCTTGGTGCAGGTACAGCAGGCAAAATAAGGCAATGATCAGAACAGGGATTCAGCAAGACACCATTGGCGATAAATGATTGTAATGATAATGAAGTGAATACTTATTGCCTTTTAACTTAGCCCAAATCACCATTATGTTAGCCCATAACAGGTAATCTAGAATGAGCAAACAGATTTACCAGCACATGAGTAAAGGAAGCCAGTCTGAAGGACTTTCACGTAATTATCTGTTGTCTTGTGGTATAGGTTTCATCACCAATATGCAAGATCATATTCTCATAGGCACCTTTTCCTTAATGATCTGTTTTGCATATGACGCCTTAATATATTCTTCATTGTTCCTTTGACATTCCTATCTATCTATCTATCTATATACCTAGGCTGCTTCCCCCAAGGAAAGGGAGGTAGCCGAGACAGGACGACTCACTCTCCATTTACTCATCCATTGAAACACATTCATTCGCATCTTAGCCCCAAAGGGGAGAACGGACAGATCCTCACCGCATCACACCGCACAAGGGTCAACTGCGCAATGCAAGCAGTGACATCCACAGCAGGGCCCGACAGCAGAACTGGTTTACCCCTGCCACATCATAACAGACCCATCCCCTTACCCGCACCTGACCTGACTAGCTGATCAGACCAAATGCGGGAGAATATCCCCTCAGGGCTGCGTCATCACTTATTCATTCACAATTTCTCTCCATTTATTTCTGTCACGCACAGCCACTCTTCCTTGCTCAACGGACATCCCTCTCGCATCCAGCGCTCTCTTCACACTGTCCATCCATCCTATTCGTGGTCTTCCTCTCAGTCTTACACCTCTCACATCAGATCTAGTTATCTTTTTCACCAATCGCTCATTATCCATTCTCTCCATATGCCCAAACCATTGCAACGCCCTCTGCTCAACTCTACCAGCCATCTCCCGAACAACTCCAGTTCTCCTTCGCACTTCATCATTTCGCACTCGATCCATACGCGTCACTCCACACATACTCCTCAGACATCTCATCTCCATTACATTCAAACTTTTCCTCTCTGCTACACCCATATTCCATGTTTCAGCCCCATATAACGCAGTCGGTACCACAACACCCTCATACAGCCTTCTCTTTACATCCATTCTAAGCGAACGACATTTAAACACTTTTTTCATTCCTCCCAGCACCTTTCCTACTTCATTTATTCTAAACTTCACTTCTGCATCTATTCTTCCATCCACAGCAACATGTGACCCTAGATATTCAAAACAATCTACCTCCTCAAGCATCTCACCATTCAAAACTATATTCATCCCCCTACCATCTATCAACCTCGTACACTTCATCACTTTACTCTTATTCTCATTTACTTTCAATTTCCTCCTTTCACACACCCTTCCAAACTCCTCTACCAACTGTCTCAATCTCTCCTCTGAATCAGTCACCAGTGCAGTATCATCTGCAAACAGCAGCTGCTTCAGATTCCACTCTCCTCCATCAACATTTACCAGACTCAGACCACCTAAAACTCTTGCATTCACCTCCCTTACAACACCATCCATGTAAGTATTAAACAACCAAGGCGACATCACACATCCCTGTCGCAGCCCCACTCTCACGGGAAACCAATCACTCACAGAATTTCCCACTCTTACACACGCTCTACTATTTACATAAAAACTTTTCACCCCTTTTAGTAACCTACCATCAAGTCCATACAATCTTAAAACAGTCCACAAAGCCTCCCTATCAATTCTATCATACGCTTTCTCTAAATCCATAAATGCCCAAAACACATCCTTGCCTTTCGCTAAATACTTTTCACACACTTGTCTCACAGCAAACACCTGATCAACGCATCCCCTCCCTCTCCTGAAGCCACACTGCTCATCACTAATCACTCCCTCTGTACCCTCTCTAACTCTCATAATTAACACTCTACCATACACTTTACCTACAACACTCAACAGACTTATACCCCTAAAGCTAGTACATTCATACTTATCACCCTTGCCTTTATACAACGGGACCACACAAGCACTTGCCCAGTCAACTGGCACCATACCTTTCTCAAAGCACACATTCAATAATCTTACTAACCAGTCAACAATAGTCACTCCACCACCCTTCAGGCATTCCACAGCACACCCATCCATACCTGCAGCTTTCCCTGTTTTCATCTCCTTTACTGCCTTCTCCACTTCCTCCTTCGTGATCAAAGAATCATTCAACTCTCCCAACACATTTATTCCTTGCACCCTTCTATCTGCCACAATCTCAGCCACCCTTTCCTCCTCTACATTTAACAATCTTTCAAAATACTCTGCCCATCTCTTCCTTACTGCATCCATCTCAATTAACATCCTTCCATCCTCTGCTTTTACTCGTTCTTCCTTCCCAGACTCTCCCTTTCGCAACCTTTTCACCTCCTTCCAAAACATTTTCTTATTCTGTTGAAAATTCTCTGTCAGCCGCCTACCCCACCTCTCATCTGCTGCCACTTTAGCATCACGCACAGCCCTTCTCGCTCTATTCCTCTTTTCCTTATACCTTTCATATGACATCTCATCCTTCCTCTGCAGCCACACTTCATATGCACGTCTCTTCTCAGCCACGGCCATACTTACTTCCTCGCACCACCATTCACTTCCTTTTCTTACACCACCACCCACAAGTCTCACACCACACACCTCTTCTGCATGCCCCACCACAGCACTCTTAAACAACTGCCATTTCTCCTCTTGACATTCCTAACATTGATATATTGTCGATTGCACAATTACCTTTCAAAAGAAATTGCAAAATAATAATAATAATAATAATAATAATAATAATAATAATAATAATGATAATAATAATAATAATAATAATAATAATAATAATAATAATAATAATAATAATGATAATAATAATAATAATAATAATAATAATAATAATAATAATAATAATGATAATAATAATAATAAAAATAATAATAATAATAATGATAATAATAATGATGATGATAATAATAATAATAATAATGATAATAATAATAATAATAATAATAATAATAATGACAATAATAATAATAATAATAATACCAATAATAATAAAACAATAATAATAATGATACTACTACTACTACTACTGCTACTACTACCACCACAACCACTACTACTACTACTAATAATAATAATAATAATTATAATAATAATAGTAATAATAATAATAATAATAATTATTATTATTATTATTATTATTATTATTATTATTATTATTATAATAACTGACTCAATCGGATACGTTTATGTGAAGCTACAGAACGTGGTGAATGTTTTTGGCGTATCCATTGGATCCAGGATTTCGGAGGCTTGAATGATGAGTGAATGGAGGTGTGGCCCATTGGATTGGGCAAATTAGGGCTGTCTGGACATTGCTACTCCTCACCCTGCCCTAGGTTGGGAAAGGAGGGCCGGATGATAATAATAATAATAATAATAATAATAATAACGAGAATAATATTAACGATAAACAGGCCAGACAGAGGTGCAAGAAAATCCCCATAGAGTACAAGATTACCATCGTTAGAACACAAGCAAACAAAAATAATGAACAGAGCAGAGATCCACATAACACTACTTATGGCCAGCTTTCTGTATGATCAGTTTGCTTTCACCTGAGGGAGCTGGGCCACTCTCACAACTTGAATACAAATTCTTGTTGCATGATATTCAATAAACCTTTGTTATGAGGCAGAAAAGAGTCTCGTTGATTACTAGTCACTCTTATTATCGTATCTGACTCCACCTGGCCATAAACCAAGCTGAAAAGAGGTTAAGAATCTCTGCAGAGTGAAAACAAACCGATTATGATATCCCTTATTTATAAATGAATGGCAAGGCAGGGGGGTTGTTGAATCTTTCATGTCTCCTTTTCGTATTCTTCTTCTTCTACTTCTTCGACAGAAACAATAAACGGGAGACAATGGACCATATAGGTGTTTATCACTCCAGGTCGACATATGAAAAATATAAAATAACTGGCAATTATAATACTAAAATAACTAAGCTTTAAAAACACATGAAGAACACGTAATAGAGGAAGCTTTTGAACTCTGCTTTTCTTGTCACATAAAAAAATAATACGAAATAAACCGCAAGTTCGTAAAGTAATTTTCCTTGTAATTTTTTCTTGGTAGTGCAGTTTGTGTTGTTGGTGTTGGATTTATTGTCTCTGTCCAATAATGTTGTTAGAAATCTTGTATGTTGATGTTAAAATGTTTGTAGTAAATTTCATCTGCTGCATATTCTCCATAAAAGTTGCAAATTAAACATATATTCAGAGGACACATGTCTTACAATGACATAGAGAATCATTTCATGAAATTTGTACATCAAGTTCCAAGACTCCTTTTATAAATCTTAGTTAAATTTGTATGGCTTGATCGTCTATCATAAAACATATAAAGTTGTTTAATTCAATGTTACGTAGCCATTTTGTGTCTACATGTTTCAATCATTGAAAGAACTGAGAATGAACAGAGCACCTTAGCAGTACACCATACTCAGAGTCAGCAAGCCTTAGAATATTTCCATCACATTCTTAAATCTATTCTGGGAATGTATATTGAATGTATCGTAGGAATTTCGAAAACTCAATAAAGCAGACTGACGGAGTTGTGTCTCATCCTACCTGAGTTAAAAATCGGGTAGAAGAACTTTGCACCCTTAATTACGTGTGCAAATCAAATTCTTGCAAAGAAAATTCAGGAAAAGATTTGGCTATACCCCATGATCTGATGTTAATATTTATGTGTATTGTGAGCAGCCTTGGATATTCTTCTGTCCACGTCTGATATGATGCTGGCGGTGTTTGGTATATTATGTTGCGTGGAGGGCAGGAGCAGTTGACCTGGAGGTAGATTTCTGAATGGTAGTTGAGTTGGGGATATTCTGTTTCCCGGTTAACTTAGCTTATAGTTGAATTAAGGGAGGTTAATTTAAGCTGATATAGGTAAATGGAAAGGATATGCATCAGGAATGTATCCTGCGGTAAAACCAGCCACAACTAAAATGGCAAATCAAACCAGGATAGCCTCGGCGCTTGACCGAAGCTGTTTGGAGAAGATTGGTCAAACACAGCGACCCCACAAAGAAGTGGGAAACGAAGGAAGATAAGGAAGATTAAGCTAACTTAGGTTAGGATAGATAAGGTTTAAGTGTTAGGTCAGGTTAGGTTCGAGCTAACCAATATTTTGTCTTTATTATTTGCAGCTGGTCAGCCCTGAAACTGTCTTCCTCAGACTGCCTTTACTGCTTATGACGTCTAATCTTTTAGATGTGATGTGTTCAGACATCTCAAAATGAAAAGACCTTGATCATGGCTCTTTCTGTTTTATTTTCTCTGAAATAATCAACATTCTCTAGGCTCTCACCTTTGGTTCTTGCACCCACATTAATAATAGGGGCCGTGGCGGTGGTATTTGAATTCGTTCAGCCCCTATATATGATCTTCCACGTTTGTCCCACCATTGTATAAAATACCTAAGTAATGCCTTACAAATATCTGATGTCAGCTTTCTGTTGATTGATCGTAGGTGAGTTAGTACACCTTTGGGAACGAGCTTTCTAACCTATGTGTAGTGTCTGGTGAGTCAATGTTTGTAGTCTAGAGGCCTGTCTGCACACACCCGACATGGCCGGGCATCTGCTTTATTAACGTTTAAACTGTGTTCGTGGATCCTGAAGGGCAACAGTAGAAACCATTGTTCGTTTCTGGAGAAGTAACCTGTCGCTACCCAGTTCTTCAGGCTTGGGTTACTAGTGTGAAATGCTTTTAGAGTGGAGGGTGGGAAGGGGTGGAGGAAATTATGTTGGAGTGGAAGATTTTGTGAGTGAGAGAGTCTGTTCATATCATCGATGAACTTCGTCAGGGCGTGGGTTTGTGAGGTCACATGAAAGAACATACGACTGTACATTCTTGAATGTTTGACTCAGGCTGGGATAGAATGCAAGTCAATAGGGTTGGAAGATGTATACGCTACCAATCCAGCCACTGGAGGCTCCTGCATGCGAAAAAAGATGATGAGAAGGAAAAGGAGGATAAAGATGATGATGATGATTATGATAATAATAATAATAATAATAATAATAATAATTATTATTATTATTATTATTATTATTATTATTATTATTATTATTGTTATTATTATCCTTTTTTTTATCATTATTATTATTATCATTGTTATTATTATCATTATTGTTATTATCATTATTATAACAGCAAAAACAACATACAGATTACCTACAAGAAGTATTTCCCTTGTATTTTATGTATCACTAGCCACCTCAACTACAAGAGAATGACAGACAGCCGGCGTGGAGGAGGGGGACATGTGCAGCCAACAGTGTGGGCGAGTGTCTGGTAATTTAGCCACTCCGACTCTCTGGCTGCCAACCATTTCTGCAGGATTTGGAGGAGGCGGCCGGAAATGCGTCCATGAAGGTTATATGCGGACGTATGGAACAGAGAGGGCAATGAACTCATCCTGTCTGAGCTGACCTGCCAAGAAAAACACCACAAAATGTTATAGGTAAGTCGGAGGGAAGGATGTATAACATTCTTTAATCCAACTGGGCCTTGAATTTCGTTCTTTCACAACTTATTTCCTGAAGCTCGGTGGTAGAAAGACAGTGCTACCTCTACACAACATTTCCACAGTACCTCCTAGTGACAAGCACCATATTCTAATGTTAATCTCTTCTTCCAGCTCGACATACAAGATGGAGAGGTGGCAATTTTAGGGGAAGTATTAAAAGAGTATAGCAGAAGTAGCTGCAGCCCCAAGCAGCAGACAGAAACCTTTTCTTCTGCGATCCATCGCCCTCCTGTCTGGGAATAGGGAAGCAGCAGAGGGACAGTAAATAAAATCCCGCACTTGCAGACGAAGAATATATTACCAAGCAGTCTCAGTGGACATTGTCACCATCATCAGTCGTTAAGACAGAGTGGAGGAACGACCGCTGAAGATGGTGGCAGCAGTAGCAGTATCAACAGCAGCAGCAGCAGCAGAAGTTCTTGCAGTAGTAATAGTAGTAGTAGTAGTGGTGGTGGTGGTGATGATGGTGGTGGTGGTAGTAACTGCAACCCCGGGTTCATCTAAATGTGACCACGGAGAAATGCAGGCTGAATATGCCCTTCTCCAGCAGTCCATCATTATCCTTTCGGGGTATAGGGAGGGAGTTGAGAGATGTTTGTATAACCGGGCAGCTCCACCGCCCAGTTATATCGGTGCCACCTCATGAAGGCGTCCGTTTAAATCACCTCAGTAATGAATGATGCTCAAAGAAATTACCTCAACAGCAACTGGGAAGTGATACAAAGGGATGGAAGGATAAAGAAGGTAATCGAGAGGGATGTGGCTTAGAGGGTGATGCTACAAAAAGAAAAAAAAATAGATAAAAATAAAGGAAGAGAGAGAGAGAGAGAGAGAGAGAGAGAGAGAGAGAGAGAGGGAGAGAGAGAGAGAGAGAGAAAGAGAGAATTCTGGCCTGCGGATGGAATGAAGAATGGAAGACGGGCTTTTAGAGGGTATAAGAATGAGGTAACGGGAAGGAAAGGGTGGTGGAAACCGAAAGCGAGATTAAAGCAAGAATGAGAGACTGAATAGGAGAGGCTATGAGGATGAGGTGACGAAGGAATAGATAAGAGAGGTCGGCGATTAGGTGGGAACAAGAATGAGAAACTGACTTGGAGAGGATATGAGAGTGAGCTGGATGGAGGAAGGCAAAGGAAAGGGAGACCAAGAGGGAGATGGACACAAAGGTTAAAGTGGGTCGTGATGGGTCGTGGGAAGACAGGTCATTAATGGAGGCGTTCTTGTCAAGCTAGATAAATATATAGATGGACAGACAGAGGGGTAGATAGATACATAGATAGGCAGACAGATAGATAGACAGATAGATATACAGACAGATAGACAGACAGACAGATAGACAGACAGATGGACATGTAGATGGTTCAGACGGATAAAATTAGATTACAATGGTGATGTGATATTCATGTTATAACTAATATGAGTAATCACGGCACTCTGAGACAGACAGACAGACAGACAGACAGAGAAAGCAGTAAGACACTTGAGTTATGAGAGGAGGAAGAATGCAATTAGGGGGAAGAAAATGAAGAATGATAAAAAATAATATTGCCAGGAGAGAGAGAGAGAGAGAGAGAGAGAGAGAGAGAGAGAGAGACGCTTGAGTTATGAGGGAAGGAAGAATGTAATAAGGGGGAAGAAAATGAAGAATAATAAAAAATAATGCTGTCAGGAGACAGACAGACAGACAGACAGAGAAAGCAGTAAGACACTTGAGTTACGAGGGGAGGAAGAACTTGAGTTATGAGGGGAGGAAGAATTTGAGTTATGAGGGGAGGAAGAATTTGAGTTATGAGGGGAGGAAGAATTTGAGTTATGAGGGGAGGAAGTATGCAGTAATGGGAAAGAAACTGAAGAATGATTAAAAATAATATTGTCAGGAGAGAGAGAGAGAGAGAGAGAGAGAGAGAGAGACGTGTTGGTGATGTAGGAGTGCATGCTGTATGTGAGTGAATGTGTATAAATACGAATGCGTGTATGAATTTATTGGTGCGTATAGGAATGTGATGTGCGTCTCTCTCTCTCTCTCTCTCTCTCTCTCTCTCTCTCTCTCTCTCTCTCTCTCTCTCTCTCTCTCCAGTCCATACCTACTTCCGTTTTCCCTTCCCTTCTCTCCAATCCTCGTCAACTTTCTCCCTCCATTCCTCATATTTCCTCCTCCTCCTCCTTTCACTTTCATCTTTCTTTCCTCCACCTTCCTCATACACTCTCTTCCCTCTCATCTCTACCTTTTTCCCTTTTCCTTTCCCCAATCTCTCCTCTCCTCATATTTTCTTCCTCTATAACCCATCCTGTTTCTATTCTTTTATTCTCTCCACCCTTTTCCCCTCTTCCTCTACCTTTTACCTCTCCCATCATTTTTACTTCCCTCTTCTCCATTCCATCCGTCCTTCCCTTTTTCTCCATCTGTCTTTGTTGCCCTCTGTCCATTCTTCACCTCGCTTTTCCTCATTTCCTATCATTCTCTCCTCTATTAATTCTTTGGTCTTTCTTTTCCGATGTCCATCCTTCCCTCTCCTTTCCTCCTTCCCTGGTGTTTCTTTCTCTTTTCCTCCTTCCCCATTCTTTCCACGTTCTTTCCTAGTTCTTCCTTCAAAACCCCTAATCCTTTATTTCTCCCTTGTCACTTTTATTAGTTTTATTTTCTCCACTACTCACACAATTTTCTTCTTTCTTCTTCTGCTTCCATTTTTTCCCCTTTTCCTTTCTCCTCCCTTCCTGCTTTTTCCCTCTCTCTGTCCACTAATTCTTCTCCCTTCCTCCATCCTCCTTCCCAAATAACTATCCACCTCTCCTCTTACTTCTCTCCATCCCTTTCCCTTCGTCTTCCTCCTCTCTTCCCTCTTCCTTCTCCCTCTCCTTCCTCCTCCCGCTCTCTATCTTCTTTTTCTCTCCTCCACTAGCCATACTTTTCTCTTCCTCAGCTCCTCTTTTCTCCTCCCTTCTTTTTTTTCCCTCTCTCTTCATCCTTCGTCTTCCCCTAATCCTTCCTCTCCAAATCTCGTTCTTTTCACTCCATCCCTTGTCGTCTTTCCCACTTCTCTTTCCTTTCTTCCCCTTTCTTTCTCTCTTCCTGCCCCTCCATCTCTTCCTCTACTCTTCAGAATTTCTTCACATCTCTCAACTTTTCTTTCATTCTCTCGTCATGTCTCCGTCTCTCTCTCTCTCTCTCTCTCTCTCTCTCTCTCTCGCTCGCTCGCTCGCTCTCTTTCCAATCTCCCCTTCTTCCTTCCACCTTCCCTCTTCTTTTTCCCTTCTCTCCATCCCTTCCCCTCTTCCTTCCCCCTCCCGTCCTAATCCTGTTTCCTCTTCCCCTACCTTCATCCTTTTCCGTCTGGCTTCCTCTTCCTTCTCCCTCCCTTGGTTATCCACCACCCTTCCTCTTTTCTCCATCTCTCCCCTCTCCTCGTACTTCCCCTCCATCAATCCTTTCCCCTTTGCCTCTCTCTGCATCACTCGCCCGTCCTTTCATCCTCTCTCTTTGCCTCTCACTTTGATTCTTTTATTCTTGTTTCCATTCAGCCGTTTCTGTTTGATATTCGTTTGCGTTTTGGTCCCTACACATGACTTTCAATCACTTCCATATACACACGACCAATTTCTACCTTCACACACACACACACACACACACACACACACACACACACACACACACACACACACACACACACACACACACACACACACACACACACACACACACACACACACACACACACACACACACACACACTCGCGAATCATCCACCCCCAAAGTCCACATTCTAACTTCCAGACACTACACATCACAAACCCCACTCTCATTCTGCCCACTCCCATACATTCCATCCTCTCACACTGCCAACTCCCCCACTCTCCATCCTCTCATACTGCCCACTCCCACACACTCCATCCTCTCACACTGCCAACTCCCACACATTCCCTTCCCCCTCTACTGCCCACTCCCACAAACTCCATCCTTTTACACTGCCCACTTCCACACACTCCATCCTCTCATACTGCCCGCTCCTACACACTCCATTCTCTCCCACCCCCACACTTCTCTTTCCCCACACACTCAACCCCTACACACCTCAACTCCACAAACTCCAGCGCCACAAACCCAAGTCTTACACACCCTACTCTCACACACACTCAGTCCCACACATCCCAGCCCCACACATCGCATCCCAGACGTCTCAACCCCACACACCCCAACCTAGACACCCCATCCCACATTCCCTAGCCCCAGCACACCCCACCTCACATACTCCGTCCCCAACACACCCCACTCTCACACCCAGCGCCACGCACTCCTCATTCGCATGCACTATAAAATATTGGTGATTGATTATTAAAGACAGATAAAAGGCTGGAATACAAATGAACTCCGAAACAATGCAATTAAAATGTTAATTGGCTTCGTTAATTGATGATCACCACTGGAAGCAACTCAGGAGCAATTAGGGCACCTGATATGAATAACAAAGAATATATGAGAGAGAGAGAGAAAGAGAGAGAGAGAGAGAGACAGACAGACAGACAGACAGACAGACAGACAGACAGAGACAGACAGACAGGCAGAGACAGAGTATATAAATAATTATGAGAGTACATGGCAGTAGGATGGAGGGGGGAGAGGTAGAGACAGAAAATAAAAGGAATATTTGGAAGAGCTGTTATTCTTGCTTAACTCCGGTCTGTCTTTCAAAGCCAACTCGTCTACCACAGATAAGTAACTGCTTCTGAGACGCCGTCCTACAGGTACAGTTCAGTACATTCATTGTGTATGGATCCGGTGCCTCTTTGTGGTAGACAGCGCCACACCTGAGTCGAACTAGGGTCCTTCCTAACAACGAGGTACAGGGAAATATATGGTTTTGCCCCTGAATTGACACCACAGCTGCTCCATCCAGTGTACACAGCGCCACCACGTGTAGGCTCCCCGTCAGCACCAGGTGGAAAAGTAAGGCAGATGAATGTATGAGGTAGGCCTGTGCTTTGTTTCAGTCTGATGACACATTTTCTACAATATTCTTGATGCTACCAGTCTTTCTTTCTTTTATCAGCTTTCGGCGATATTCTTTTCAAGCTACAGGAATTAAATATAACCTTCTTTAGCCCGTTCAATGGGAGAGATTTTTTTCCTTAGCTGAATAAAGGCGTATGGGGGCAGCAAGAATAAAATGTCTATCTATCTATCTATCTATTGCCAGACACCATAATCCCGCAAAGGGTGGCCATTTGACACTGAGTTAGTTGTTTTACAGGGAGGGGCACCAACCCTCCACCAACTCACTTGTTGACACGTATGGTTTGGTTATATGGTTACCACCCAGCGTTGTAAATGGTTTCTTGGCTTACAGGAAACCATTTGGCTTGTCACTCAATGTAAAGCCACCTGTAAAGGAAAGAAAAGGAATAAGAAGAGACAGGAAAGATAGGAGAAATAGGAAGAGAGGAGGGCAGGCACAGAAAAAAAATGATAAAAGCTAAGGAAGTAATAATCGGATTGAAGGGGATCAAAGAAAATATGAGTGATTTTGTTGGAAAGAGGAGAAGAGATAGATCAAGAACAACGAGGAGAAATAAGATAGACGAGTACAGGAGAGACGAATGTGTGAAGAGTGAGTAAGGGAATAACTAAAAGAGTGCATGAGAACGCAGAGACTGGAGGGAGAAGGAGAGATAGCCCAAGAACAACGTTGAGGGACAAGGTAAATAGATGTATGAAGGAGACTGTTGTATCATGGAAGGAGAGGGCGATACTGATTAAATGAGCTAGATGGTAAAAGAAACAAACAAAAAGACGTCTTAGATTAAGAGAAAACGTGGCAGGGTAAGTTAGGAGGGAATATGAGGAAGGCAGGTATTTCATGGGAGGGGGTCGTTACTGAATAGGAACTGAGATACCTGGAAATCCTTTTGCCGATGCCGTCCCTCTAATTATGTGGCGTCAGATAAGAGAATAGATAGATCGAGAATAGATCTTTAATAGGCTTTATGAAAAACGGTTGAGTGACGACGAAGACCAATGGCATTTTTTTTTTTTTCACTCGTTCAGCGCGATGATCATACTCAGTCATTTTGCTCACCCTAACTCCTGACGATTTTATCCAGTAGACAGAAACCTAAAGCTTTCACTGCCATTGTAGAGAGCAGTTAATTTATTCCGGTTCCTTTTTTTTTTTTTCTTTTTTTTTTAGAAGATTGAATTCATTTGGAATTAAAGTGTTAAGAAAACTGGTGGATGTTTTCAGTATGAAATGATAATACCTTGAGGCAACAATGATTTTAAAGGAAAGCATATGAAATAAACTCAAAGGAAATAAAATCCGCTGTGTTCAGTTTATAACAGCACTTACAGTTATGCAAGTTGAGCATTATTTTTTTTTTTATAGAACTGAAATTTGAAGCTGCTAAGCATATCTTAAGGAATGAGTTTAAAGAATGCCAGTACAAAGAAATCATCCTTAAGACATTGTTTCTACGTTACAGGGTTGAGAATTTTAGTGCTGGATCTTGACTAGCGGATTTTATAGGTGCCCCCACTTTCAGCCCGTCATTTATGGATATTTACCACATTTTTATAGAGGTCTCTGCGCGCTTCGTTTGATCCGACCCTCAGATAATTGTGAGAATTTCTAAGAATGGATTTTTATTTAAAGAGCGAACCAGAATGAGGTTATGACAGGGATGAATAATATGAAGAAGGCAAAGTAAAGCTGAAATACGTAGAAGTTAAATCACGGACGTAATTAAGTTGAAAAAGTCAAAGTACATTTAAAAGATAGAGTATTAATGCTAAATAAAAGTGAAGATCAGGTAAACATGTATTCAGAGTAAAATTAAAAGCATATTACTTAGCGCGACAAAAAGGGCGGCTTCACAGCTCATTCTCTCCCACTGGAACTAAACCACTAAAGCTTCGAATCTCGTCAGTCACCCTATAACTTTGAGTGGGGAAGCACGTCGCGGCAGACAGAGAATTGATGGATATTTTGTGTGATATTAAGGTTATTTCCAACTTCCTCATTTTTCTGCGGTAAAGAAAGGTAAGCAAGGACTATGTTTGTTAATTTTTGACTACCACAATTTCTCTCAGTTGCTCTACATAGTTGAGGTTAGTTTCAAAGCATATCTAATTGTATTGTTAGAGTAGTAGCCCAGTTGTTGTAGCCCCAGGTTCATCTGAGTTTATTAAATTTTGGTGGCGATTTGAGTTAGAGTCCTGGTTCAAGATTGGTTATCGTTTTTCTGTCCTCAAGATACGTCAAAATGTTATAGGTGTAAAATGAAATTTTGTGCATGTATGGGTCATGGGCCCACAAAAAATGACTGAATTACGGTGGTGATCTGAGTTGTCTGGTATAGACGCTGGGGGAACTATGAGCTCAGTCTATTTCTTCATTATCATCATCATCATCATCATCATCATCATCCTGACCTCCTTTCCCACCCTAAGATTGGGTGAGGAGTAGCCATGTCCAGACAGCCCAAATCTGCCCAATCCAATGGGCCACGCTCCCATCCACTCACCATTCAAGACCCTGGAATCCTGGCTCTACCGGATACGCCAAAAACATTCACGACGTTGTGTGGCTTCACATAAACGTATCCGGTAGGGTCAATCCAGACACTGCCACGTTAAAATGCGGTGCCAAATCCCTGATCATGCACTTCTCCTCACAACATTCATCCAGCCAGCTCGATCTCTTGTCAGTTCCCTAGCCTCACCGACTTCCAAACCTCTCTTCCTCACACACTCATCCACTATATCTCTCCACCTTCTCCTTGGCCTACCTCGCCTTCTCTCTTCTTCAAACTGGCTCAAATATACCTTTTCACCACTCTACTGTTATCCATTCTCTCCACATGACCATACCATCTCAGTACACTCTTCGATTCTGGTGTCCACTGACTTCCTCACTCCACATCTTTCACGAATCACATCATTTCGTATCCTATCCACCCTCTGTACTCCACATACATTCCTCAGCAGTCCCATCTCCACTGCTCTTACTCTTGACTTTTCATTTTCATGCCACACCATAGTCTCACATCCATATGTTAAAGCTGGCACTAACACTCCTTCTTGTAAGCCTCGTGCAACTTTAACACTCAAGCCTCTGTTCTTTATCAAGGCCTTCATTGCACCAGCTACTTTTCTTCCTTGTGTCACTCTACTTTCAACTTCTTTTGCACATTTTCCTCTCTTTTCTATCACTGTACCAGGTATTTGAACTCTCTCACCAATTCCAGTCTCTCTCCATTCACTGTAACATCGCACTGGGAGTCACCTTCTCTCTCAATAATCATCACTTTACTCTTTTCTACATTAACTTTAAAGGCACGACACTCACAGACACCAGCAAAACTCTGCACTAGCCTACTAAGTTCTTGTCCGGTATTTGCAAGCAGTACTGCATCATCAGCATACAACAAATCTGAACTATTCCATCCATCGCCATTCATTACCAACGCCACCCCCCTCTCCATTACTCGTGTTTTTACTTCTCTCATCACCCCATCGATATATTATTATTATTATTATTATTATTATTATTATTATTATAACATCATCTTGCACACTCTCAGCTAAATTAAAACATCTGGCATTACCAGGAGCTGAATAATAGGAATGATTTGATAGTGGGAAGGTTAACTTGTAGCGTCTCTCTCAGCAGCGACAGGGTGAAAGTTTTTTTTTTTTTTTTTTTTTTTGGTATTCTTGTTTGCTGTTGCTGTTGTTGTTGTAGTTGCTGTTTTCGGAATTGTTGTTGTTATAGTTGTTGCTGCTGCTGCTCGCATTGTTTTGTTGTTGTTGTTGAGTCAAGCTCATCACAACGTGAGCTCAGTGGACTGCTGGCTGAAGTATCTCTATCCTCAATCCACCATAATGCTTTTCAGGGATAGGAATAGAGTTAAGGGGCTTTTGTATGACTGGACTTAGGGAGCCGCCAGGTTACGTCAGTGCCACCACATGAAGGAGTCCCTCTCAAGCACCAGTGTATATGTGTGAGTGCAACGAGCTATCTCACTGACTCAGTTTTGGCAGAATAGTTGCGTATTCAACCTTTTTTTATTTATCGAATGCTGAAAAAAATAAAAAAAATCATTCACCCGTCAATGATGTTTATGCAGGGATGTATGTAACAGCCACTGCACCACCGGGCAAGCTGTACGATTTATTAACCCACCCCATCCCGACCACTTTTCCACCACTGACTACCCCCAATCCCGACCATTTTAGGAAAAAATTTTTTTTGGCTCAAACCTTCGCTTTTGGTGAGAAACATCGAAAATTCATAGAGAAATTGCTCACCTGAGGTTTAAAATACTCATTACAGGTAGGAGTACCTCCTTACCTTACTGGGTTTTCTATCAGGCTGGCACCAAAGAAAACGAGTTCTATGGGAGGATAACTATTTAACACCACTCATAAACGGTATTTATGTATTTACTTGGTAAGAATTTATATGTAGTACAAAAGTATATTGGTTTTCAAGCAGTAATATAGGCATTATAAGCATTGTTTCACTCACTAATACCTGACCTTTCTTTGCCACATTACCTGATCATCATTTCTAACTGTTTCTTCCTCTAATGCTATGTAAAGTTTGTCCTCAACATTGTCACTGATTGGGGAATCACTCTGGCCCTGAATTTCGTACCTTGGCATGACATGGCTATACTGGCCAGGTCACTGATAGCAGGTGAATTGCTGAGACAATGGCATGCAGGGGGGGGAGGAGGAGGTCATGATGGGTAAGACATTGTCCCTGCCTGGCATCTTGTTGAGGAAGGTGTCACGTGTATACGTACCAAAAATTACTCGCGAAAATTGAAAATTGTGCAAATTAGGGACCTTGCAATTTTTTTGCGTTTATGTACGTCGACGGGATTGGCAGTGACAAAACGTGTGGACGTTAAAGAACGTCGATGGGACGCCGTGGGTTAATAATGCTTCTCAAATATATTTACAATTGATTTTCAATGCGCAGAGTCGTAGGGCTTTGAAAACGGTCTTCCGTTTTTGTACGTGTTAGTGTCGTTATTTACCGTACGGTACATTTTTTTGTCAGTGTTCTTGGTGAGTTATTAATTATTATTATTATCCTCATTATTATTATTATTATTATTATTATCATCATTATTATTATTCTAACCACACTTGAGAAAGCAAGATCGGATGTTTTGATCGATTAGGGATGAGGTGACATATCATCGAGGAATTATAGATAATTCGTTTAAGTACCACCAGCACCCAGTCATCATCATCATTATTATTATCACTGTTGTTATTAAGCTTCATGATATAAATGGCGAGGCTAAAATTTTTGTAAGTATTATCATTATATTTCTTTGCATTGTTTATTACATTTTGGTGATATTATACAGGAAAGTATCCTAGGGTATCTCAAGTAACTTGTGCCAAACATAAATGACCTTGACCTATTTTTGAAGTCATATAATCATTTTTCGTGGAGGTGTAGGAGGACTACTGTGCCTTGGGATAGTCTACTGCCCCCGAGATATAGGCCCTGAAGCCTTTGCCCAGAGTCGGACACATAAAGAAAAAGAAAATTAAGGTATGGCAATTTTGATGAAAATCTTATGATAAAAAGTTTGCTAAGAATATTGGCTGAATATTTTGCCGTGTAGCCTAGTGGAAAATACCAAATTCAAATCTGATCAGCGTTTTCTTTGTCTCACGTTTTAGAGAAAAACACAAAAGCTGTAAAGCTTATAACTTTACAGAAATATAGCTGTGGTCCCTCTCATTATCTGAAAGGAGTATGGTTGCAGTTCAGCATACAGTTGGCCAGTTATTGAGACAAATGTAAAATGTACCCTTGCCTTCCTCCACACCTTCGTCCTCAGATCTTGTTTGTATTACACAAGAAGCTACTTAGGTTAATCGAAGTACATGTTCCAAATATGACCTTGAACTACTTTTAAGGGTCACAGACTTGTTTGTGATACCAAAGTTTCCTAACTTATAATTATACGATAAACAGTTATGGCGATGCTTCCTTATTGTGGCCTCGCAATAACTAAATAGATAATTAATTATCATCATCATCATCATCATCATTTTTATTATTATTATTATTATTATTATTATTATTATTATTAGATTGAACCGGTGAAGGTTTATATCCAAGGGGTGATTGGGGTTTATTCTCATGTAATGCCACACAGGGATGAGTGAGGCTGGTCACTCTCATCTAAAATGTCAGGACCAGCTGCCTAGCCCAGGGCTTCTACGCTCCTCATGGGGCAACGTAGGATTGGATGATGGATGGATTGATGGATTAATATTATTATTATTATTAGGTGGTGGCAACCAGCATCACTCACTTGACGTAGTGCTGCCTACATCTTCCTTCACCTTATAATTCCTTTTCTATGTCTGACCTCCACTCTTTCTATTTCTCCCATTTTTCCTGTCACATTTTATTACTCTTCTTTCCTTTTCAGGTGGCTTTACATTGAGTGACAAGCCTAATGGTTTCCTGTAGACCAGTTAGGCCAGGTAACAATTTACATCTCTTTGTGGTAACCATATAACCAACCCACACGTGTTCTCTATGTGTCAACAAGTGGGTTGGCGGAGGGTTAGTGCCCCTCCCCGTAAAACCACCAACTCCAAGACAAACGACCATCCCTTAGGGGGTTATGGTGTCAGGCTGTAGATAGATAGATTATTATTTATTTTTCTCTCCGACCAGGAGAGTATGGTTTCACCCTTGTTTGTTAGTTTGTTTGCTTGCTTATTTTTGGTTTGTTTCTTTCTTTCTTTGTCTGTTAGCAGGGTTATTCAAAACTAAAAGAGAACTTTGGGTCCAATTTGGAGAGTAGATAGTCCATGTCCCAGGGAATAAACGATTAACATGTGGGACCGATCCGGATCGTATTACGGATTTTGGGTCCTGAACAAAGCTTTCGCGACGCGCTAACCAGTGATGGGAAAACCTAACCCGTTATGAGGAGTGGTTTCGAAACTCCGTTGCCCTTGTTGGAGAGACGCATTCCACCGAGTGCCCCTTTAGTTATTATTATCATTATCTTCGTTATCATTAGCACAGAAAGTATGCGTCATTATTTCTGAGAAATACACCTCGCTCAAACTTTGATGTTTATTCGCAAATCTCTCTTTACGAAGGCA
Source organism: Coenobita brevimanus (assembly GCF_032717465.1). Classification (NCBI taxonomy): domain Eukaryota; kingdom Metazoa; phylum Arthropoda; class Malacostraca; order Decapoda; family Coenobitidae; genus Coenobita; species Coenobita brevimanus. The sequence continues at coordinate 6,283,227 of NC_136992.1, read as the reverse complement.
GTCATTATACTCAGAATTTCACAGTCAGCATTTTTTAAGGCATTATAGTCAGCATAACGGTCAGGATTTGAAATCTATGCGTTGTATCATCAACACAGCAAACCATGATGAAACCCCCATCAGCATGCAATTTCACTAGTAAATGTCTGTGCAACTACGGGCACCCCCTTGGCTTGACATTTCAGCGCCAAATATAACAGGTACGGTAGCTCCATAAATGTAATCAAAGAATTGGTACAAGAGCATCCCTCATTACCTTTGTTGTTCCGTGTGTGTGTGTGTGTGTGTGTGTGTGTGTGTGTGTTTAAGTTTGTTTTTGTCTTTGTTCATATACGTATGTGTGTGTGTGTGTGTGTGTGTGTGTGTGTGTAAGTTTGTTTTTGTCTTTGTTCACGTACGTATGTGTGTGTGTGTGTGTGTGTTTTTGTTGATGTGTGTGTGTGTGTGTGTGTGTGTGTGTTATTGTTGATGTGTGTGTGTGTGTATGTGTGTGTGTGTCTAAGTTTTTTTTTTCTTTGTTGATGTGTGTGTGTGTGTGTGTGTGTGTGTGTGTGTGTGTGTGTGTGTGTGTATTTAAGTTTGTTTCTGTCTTTGTGTGTGTGTGTGTGTGTGTGTGTGTGTGTGTGTGTGTGTGTGTGTGTATTTAAGTTTGTTTCTGCCTTTGTGTGTGTATGTGTGTGTGTGCGTGTGTGTGTGTGTGTGTGTGTGTGTGTGTGTGTGTGTGTGTGTGTGTGTGTGTGTGTGTGTGTGTTAAAGTTTGTTTGCATCTTTGTGTGTTGATGTGTGTGTGTGTGTGTGTGTGTGTGTGTGTGTGTGTGTGTGTGTGTGTATTTAAATTTGTTTGTGTCTTTGTGTGTGTGTGTTTGTGTGTGTGTGTGTGTGTGTGTTAAAGTTTGTATCTTTGTGTGTTGATGTGTGTGTGTGTGTGTGTGTGTGTGTGTGTATTAAAGTTTGTTTGCATCCTTGTGTGTTGATGTGTGTGTGTGTGTGTGTGTGTGTGTGTGTGTGTTAAAGTTTGTTTGTATCTTTGTGTGTGTGTGTGTGTGTGTGTGTGTGTGTGTGTGTGTGTGTGTGCTATTTATATAAACCTAGTATCGACATACCTTGCATGAATGAAATGGATGAGGATCAAAAGATGCAACGAGCAAAATAAATCGTTGAGGTAGAGACGTTACGGAATCCCATCAGAGAACAGAAGTATGGCTCTAGAGGATTCGTGTGGTAAGAATGAGAAGGAAAGGGAGTCCAGGAGTGAGCAGAAGGTGAAAGATGAAAAGACTAAATGCAGACACAGATTGGAGAGTTGGGGGGTGGAATGCCTCCCTTTCCCCTTCCCCTTCCCCTTCCCATTTTCAGCAGACAGCTTATAGGCCACATTTACCTCTCTCTCTCTCTCTCTCTCTCTCTCTCTCTCTCTCTCTCTCTCTCATCGGTGTTATCACTAAATTATGTCAGTGAAAGACAGCTTTAATAATTAACTTTGGGAAACTGGTAATGAGGCAGTATACATTCAAACTCGTGGTAATTGCGCTGGGAATCACACCCTCCTCTCCCCCTTGTCCAAAGTGCAGGATTCGGCTCTGGAATGACCCTGTGGAGGTTGAAAGGAGGAGAAGAAGACTGAGACTAAGTACAACGTAGATGAACATGGAGGGATTGGAGAATGAGAAAGTGAGAGAATGTCAGAGACTGATGCGGTAGAAAGGAAAACAAGAGGGGAAACATGAACAAGGTGATAAAGTTGTTGTATGAAGAGGAAAGTCACAGGCCTAGGAAGTCTTTGAGAGTGAGCTGCTTGGAAGGAGGTGGAGAGATAGACAAAGATGAAAGTGAAAAAGCTTTGAAGTGAATGGAATGTAAGTGACTGAGATGGCTGGAAGAAGAAAATGAGGAAGGCATAGAACAGCTTCTAAGGGTAAGAGGAAGGGCTGTGTTGAGTGAATGGAGCCTGGCAGAGTGAGAGATATTTATGAGAGTAAGACCGAAGAAAGGAACAAAGAGAAGACAGGTCTAGAACAATCTGGTGAGGCAAGAAGAAGAGTTATTTGAAGAGAGGGAGGCAGGACAGACTAGACTAGAGCAAGAGAACGACCTACGCCCCTGGTAATGCTTTATACGATGGAAATCCTCTTGGACTCGAACCATAGCACGTAAACCACTATAATTTCCAGCCCAAGAGCTCTACAACTAGACCACTGGGCATTATCACCATCATTATCATCATCATCGTCATTGTCATCATCGTCATCATCATCATCATTATAATAGTATATAATAATAATGATAGTAGTAGTAGTAGTAGTGACAGCATTTTTTTCTGTAGCTGCCAAGTGGATAGAGACTGGTTTATCTCCTTCACCCCGAGGACGTCATTTTCACTCTACCATTGCCACAACCAGACGATTGTATTCTCGGTAACAGTACGACCCAGCAGTGAACGGGTTAATGAGGCCCGTATATAACCCATCCAGTTGGAAATGTCAC
>NC_136992.1:6268182-6280643 GCF_032717465.1 Coenobita brevimanus | reverse complement strand
GCTTGGTGCTAAATATGGTTTGTGCCTATGCACCGCAGGTCGGGTGTAGTGAGTGAGAACAGGAGGAATTCTGAAGGCATCTGTTTCTGCATGAAGTATTGGTAGGGGTTCCAGAAGGAAAAGGAGCTTTCGTCGGAGGAGATCTGAATGGCCATGTGGGTAGGGAGAGGGATGTGTTTTCTAGAGTGCATGGTCGTTTCGGAATTGTAGTGATAAACGCAGGAGAGAGTATAATTTACTTTGCACTGGCAGCAGACATGGCTACTCTAAATACATTCTTTAAAAAGCCTGCAGATCAAATTATCACTTACAAAAGTGGACAAAGAGTCAAACTGATTTCCTGCTATGTAGAAGGAACCACATGAAAGAAATTGTGAACTGAAAAGTGATAAATGGTGAGAGTGTAACAGCACAGCATTAGCTGGTAGTGATGAATTGTGAAGTCATAGGTGTAAGGAAAGGGAAACAACAGGGAACTGCAAGAATTAAATAGTGGAAGTTGAATGAAGAGGAGTTAATGAGCGAGTTTAGAACTAGCATTATGAGAGAAATAACACCAGAGGAGAATGTAAACGAGTGGTGGGAGAAAGACGGCAGGAGAATCAAGTAGGTAGGGGAAGAACTGCCGGGCAAAACATATAGAAAAAGCTCCCCACAAGATTAGGAAACGTGGTGGTGGAGTGAGGAGGTGAAGGAAAAGGTATAAGAGAAGAAAGAGACGAAGAAGAAATTTGATAGAACTGGGAATGAAGAAGACAAAGAGAGACTAAAAACAGCAAAAAAAGCAGCCAAAAAAGCAGTAGCAAGGGCAAAGGCAAAAATAATCGATCAGTCTACGAGGAACTGGAAACACCGGAAGAACAGATGGTCTTTGCGTTGGGAAAAAGAAGGAACAAAGTGACAAAAGATCTTACACATATAAAGCAGGTAAAGGATGGTGGGGGTAGGGTACTGAGCCCAGAGGAAGGCATAAAAGGAAGGTGGAAAGAGTATTTCGAGAAGTTATTAAACGAGGAAAAGGAGAGGAGAGTTTTGGAGATGGGACGCCAAATGAGAGGGAAAGACCTGAATTTAGTTGAAAGTCAAACCAGCATTGGAAAAGATGAAAAATGGGAAGGCAGAGAGACCGGATGAAATACCAGCAGGGGCATGGAAAAGCTTGGGAGAAGATGGGGTCGATGTACTAGCAGATTTAATGCAGAAGATATCTGATCAGGAGAAAATACCGGAGGTTCGGCGATAGAATCGATCTATAAGGAAAAAGGTGATATCCAGGATTGTGGGAACTATCGGGGTATAAGCTGATGTCACATACATTGAAAATATGGGGAAGAATAAAAGAGAAAAGGTTAAGGGAGGAAACAGAGACTGGTGAACAACAATTCTGATTTATGCCAGGAAATGGAACAATAGATGTAATCTCTGCAGCGCGCCAGATCCAGGAAAAATTTGGAGAGAAACACAGAAAGCTGCATATGATTTAGTCGACTTGGAAAAAGCGTATGATACTGTGCCAGGGCATGAAGTATGAAGATGTATGAGAGAGAAGAGCGTTTCAGAAAAGTATGTGCGACTGGATAAATGTATGTATGACCGGGCGAGAACTCGAGCCAGAACTGGTGTTGGTGTGACAGAGAAGTTTCCAGTAAAAGTTGGACTACTTAAGGAATCCTCGTTGAGTCCCTATATCTTGATTCGATAATGGATGTTCTGGGAAGAGGCATCACTGAAGAGACTCCATGGGTTATGGTGTTTGAAGATGATACTGTGCTGATAGATATCACCAGAAAGGGGGTAGAACGGAAGTTGGAGGAGAGGAGAAAGGAAATGGAGGATAGAGGACTTTAAGTTAGTAGGAGAAAGATAGAATATATATGATTTAGTGGAGGAGAAGAACAGGGAGATGTGAGTTTGCTAGGAGAAATGTCGAAAAGAGTTGGGACATTCAAGTATTTGGGCTCGAATATAACAGCTGACGGTGGACTGGATTCCGAGATTAACCATAGGTTGCAGGCAGGATGGAGAAACTGTAAGGATAAGTCAGGAGTGTTATGTGATAGACAAATCAGTGCAAGAGTGAAAGGAAAAGTATACAAAACGGTGGTAAGGCCTGCAGTGTTATGCGGTTCGGAAACTTGGCCTATAAAGAAGTCTCAGGAGAGAAGCTGGAGGTGGCGGAGATGCGGATGTTGAGATGGATGAGCGGGGTCACGAGAATGGATAAGATCAGGAATGAGAGAATTAGGGGAATGATTAAGGTTGTGGAAATCTCAAAGTAGGTGCAGGAGAGGCGACTACAATGGTAGGGACATGTAATGAGAAGGAATGAGGACTATGTGGGTAGAAGAGTGATGGACATGGAGGTGGAGGGTAGACGGAGAAGGGGTCGGCCGAGGAGACTGTGTGTGGACTGTATACAGCGAGATATGAAGGAGAAGAATATAGAGGGGATGAATTTGGACACAAATGAGAATGGAGACGACTAGTCAGAAACAGCGACCCCATGATTGTAAACATCGGCAAGGCTGCGACAGAAGAAGATGTATGTATGTATGTATGTAATATATTGTGTATATGAATGCATGTATGTATCTATGTATGTATGTGTGTGTGTATCTATCTATCTATCTATATATCTGTATCTCTCTCTCTCTCTCTCTTCTCTCTCTCTCACTATACACTTATGTACCGTATACCTGTATATGTGTATGCATGAATGTGTATGAATATATATATATATATATATATATATATATATATATATATATATATATATATATATATATATATATATATATATATATATATATATATATATATATATATATGTATGTATATATATATTATACAGATAGATAGGTCAATATATATACATATAGAAAAACAGATAGATAGATAGATAAGTAAATGGATACATATATATGCATATAGATAGATGGATAAATAGATAGATGGATACATATATGGACATACAGACAAACAGATATATGTATGTATGTGTGTGCGCGCGCATGTGCATGCGTACTTTTTTGTGTATGTACCGGTATGTGTCTGTGTGTATTTCTGATGCAGTTCTTTATCGCATTTGTTACATGTGTGTGTGTCTGTGTATATGTATGTATGCCTATGTTTATGTATGTATATGTACGTCCGTGTACTGTACGTTTGCCATGTTCTTCTTGCCTTTTTTCACAGTACATATATTTACTGTACTTTGTTCCTTTTCGGATTTTCTCTCCAGGTTTCTTTCAGTTGTTCTCTTCATCCAGTCTTCTTTCTGGCCAGTTCATGTCAGTTTTCTTGTTTTCTTTACCCTCTCTCATGCCATCTTTTCCATATCCTTTTACCACACTTTGTCTAACTGCAAACACAGGCTGGTCCGTAAATAGCGCTGCACTAGAAACTCACCTAAGGTAACTTAGGTGCTGCGGGGACGGCTCAGTCTGTTGATGTGGGCGTGAGTGCGACAGTGGGAAGAGGAACTGAATGACTGATGCAGGATAGACATTGAAAACGCTGACTGAGCCGTCCCGATAGGACACGAGAAATCCTACAGCGAAGAGGAAGAGGAGTGTTATATATGGACCGCCCTGTATAGCATCCACTCTTCCCTTACCACCCCAGGCCCGGGATTCCCGTAGGGTAAGGAGTCGCCCTAGCACCTCTTCCTTAGCGATTTATTTTTGTGAATTGCTAGTTAATATCCTTTTGTACGTTATTCATGCAGAGTATGGCGATATTGGAATGATTTTTGTAACACTGAATAGGACAGTAGGGTATAAATAGGACAGTAAGGTATAAAAAATAAATAGCTTAGGAAAAGGTGTTAGGGAGCTTTCTTAACCGACGAGGAGTCAGGCTGTTTATTATTCACTACAGCTTCTCATATCTGTGTTAAAGTCTTAATGCTGTTCCATTTACCTCACAACACTCACTGGCTCCTATCCTCGTTCAGTTAGCAGGCTCCCTAGCACCTCTTCCTCGGCGATTTACTTTGGGATCCGGTTGGTTAATATTTTTTTGTACCTCACTTATGATAAGTAAGGCGATGTTAGGATGATTTAAGCAACACATAAGATGATTGTAACGTATTCTAAGCAAATAAATCGCTTAGGAAGAGGGGTTAAGGCGCTTCCTTAACCGACGAGGCTGGTGGTCAATGTCACTTCTTCGGCAGCATTTACACTCCCTCCAGTGTTGGTTGACATTATTTTGGTTGTTTTTTTTTTTATCATATATGTTTACAGTTTTTTTTAACTCCTTCGTTTTGCCCTCATCCAGATTTTCCAATATATAGTTCATTGCACTTTCCACTTCACTATACAAGTATCTGCACGTACAGCAGGTCATTGACGCTTCCTTCCTTCCCATTCTTCAGATTTTTCTAAGCCTTCCTCACTTATTCCGCTGCCATATCCTCGGACACAACTTTCCTTCTCTGTGCTCCGTGACATCCACGTATAACAGTAACAACTATTGCCTTAGCATTAGCATTTATCTGTGTTATTTCAGAATGGTCTCTCACTTAGCATGCATGATGATTTTTGCTTCTTGTTCTTTCTCTTCCTTTCTTTGATATCACTTTTCTTTCTTTTTTTTTCTTTTCTTTCTTCCATTCTCTTTCTTCCTTCTCTTTTCTTTCTTTCTTTCTGCTTTGGTTTGATATTGCTTGAACACAGTATTTAGATATGGAAAAACCCTTTCCCGACACTCTCAATACGAGTTTTCTTTCCTGAGTAAATAAAGAAATCATTCAGCAGCAACAGAAGAAATAATATAATCACAGGGACTGCTATGTGTATCTACTTTGGAATATCTGTGACAGTGGTGCAAGAGGCCAGCGGTGATGGTGATATTATCAGATGGTGGATTTGTGGTGGTGATGGCGCGGGGGGTGGGAGGGAAGTGAGGGAATGAGGAGTGACCACACCGCTAACGTGTACATTACTCAGCCGAAACACACACACACACACACACACACACACACACACACTTTTTCCCCTCACCCTTACAACACCTGTCCAGCTGTCCACTTCAAGTCGTAAGTACTGTTAGCGAGAGAGAGAGAGAGAGAGAGAGAAAGAAAGAGAGATTATTATTAGTAGTAGTAGTAATAGTAGTAGTAGTAGTAGTAGTAGTAGTAGAAGTAGTAGATTATTCTAGCTAACACTTAAGCGATTACACTCAGCTATGAATTAGTCATAAGAGCCTGAAGGCGTTAATACTGCCATAATTGACCCTCTCATGGTCCACACAACGCTAGTATTTCACTCCACCTAATGAAAGTACACTTGATTCAGCCAAAGGTGACCATAGAAGCCCAAGAGGGTTAATCCGCTTAGGGGAGATTTCTCAAAGTTAAGGAGATTTATTATAGTTTCAGCTTGTGAAGTGGGTTTGGGATTCCGGGAACTTGAATAGTGAGTGAATGAGAGCCTGGCCCATTCAGCTGGGCAGACTTTATCTAGTTTCTCTATATTATCAAGATGCTTTCTTTCTTAATCCAACCTCACCTCATCCTTGGGTGGAAAAGAGATATGGATGTTGAGCCAACTCTTGAATCAACACATAGTCGTCCATCATATTAATTTTACTACACCAGGCGATTTTATCCAGTTTAGGAGAAAGTTTATGAAAGGAAGGAGTTCAATATACTGTTCTCACCTTTTTTACTACTAGGACGTTCTTTGGCAACAGATAGATAAGCAACAAGATAAAACTAGCAGCGATGAATAGAAGCAGATGGACGGACTTATTGACAAAGGTAGTCAAAGGAAAACAGATATATATTAAGTGATGGACCGATAGTCTGAAATATAACTTGATTAACATTTAAATAATAGTGTCAAGCTGTGTATGTGTGTGTCTGTCTGTGCGTCTGTTCGTTTCTTTCACGAGGACGGTAACAGATGTTGACCTAATTCTTCTTTACATTAGGTCGGGGCAAGTCCAGAAAGTGTCAGAGGAAAAAAAAAAAAATGGCGATTGTACACGATGCAATGGCGCGAAATTGTCGGAAATCGCGATATCCGTAATTAGGCGAACATCACTTTTTCGACTTTTGGTCAGAATTGGTCATTCAGGACTCAGTAACGGTGTGGAAACAAAGATAATAGTGTCTGCAAATATTTCTTTATGAAACGGCTATTAGTCAGTCCCGCAAATTTTTGCAGACAAGCACTAGTACATACATACATACACAGGTACACACACACTATATTTATCTATGAATATATATAAAGAGAGAGAGAGAGAGAGAGAGAGAGAGAGAGAGAGAGAGAGAGAGAGAGAGAGAGAGAGATACTTGTATATACGCATACATATTCATACATAGATGCTGGGAGACAGACAATAGGGCTCAGGTAGACAGATAAATATTAGATAAATACTCGTAGACACAATTAGAGCGAGATGATAAACAGAAGACAGCTTCACAGATATACTGTTCATCGGTATATATACTTGTATACAGGCAGTCACATGGATAGGTAAAAAATAAATAGAGAGATTTTTTTTTTTATGCGAGGAAGAAGGAACCAAAGGCCATGAGCCCGCAGTAAGAGTTCCCTCCAAGAGAAAAACAAAATACAAGAGAGAGCCAAATTCAAGATATGCAGATAATTAGATAGACAGACAGACATACTGAAAGATACGTGTAGATAGACAGACAGAGACAGACAGATAGACAAACACAGACATACAAACAAACAGATAAATAGATAAATAGATAGAAAGATATAGGCAGAAAGAAAGATAGGTAGTTATAGACAGATGTAAAGCCAGATAAATAGACAGGTAAAAGCCAGATAAATAGACAGGTAAAAGCCAGATAAATAGACAGGTAAAAAAATAGGTGGATATTGCATAACTGAGGCCTGACGTAAAGTTCATTAACCCTGACATCCGTTCGTTAGGTAACTGTGTACACACTGCTACGCATTCACACCCATATCTCTCTCTCTCTCTCTCTCTCTCTCTCTCTCACACACACACACACACACACACACACACACACACACACACACACACTTCATTAACACTGACCTCATAAAGACAGTAGCTGACTATAGAAAAAAAAAAAAAAATGGGTGGAAGGCCAGCCACTGATGGACAGCTTCCTTCACCTCTTGGTCCGTGGCAAAGTGACGACCTCTTAAGGCACCCTTGAGAGAGCCAAACAGGTGGCAGATCGACGGGGCGAGGTCAGGACTCGGTTGACAAGAAAAAGTTCAAAACTAAGCCATCAACCGGATAAATGAATCATTCAGTGTTGTGGCCTCACGAGGACCAACACTAGACCATTATCAGGAGAGGGGCTCAACAGTAAACAGTGTTGGTTTATTGAAATGCTACGTAACGAGGTAATGCCTGCAGCTCCAAACAAACGCCGAGGACTACTGTCAAAAGGCGTTGTGTTGGTGCACGACAAAGCCCGTCAACATTATGCTACTCACACTGTTGAAACTCTAAAGGAACTGAATTTTGTGATATTGAAGCATCCTCCGTAACCTGTAGTCCGGACCTAGCCACGTTGGACTATCACCTGTTTGGTCTCGTCAGGGATGCATTAAGAGGTCGTCAGTTTGCCACGAACCAAGAGCTGAAGGAAGCTGTGCATCAGTGGCTGGCCTAGCACCCATTTTTTTTTTTTCTGAGGGCACAAGAAAGCTAATGAGACGATAGACCAGGTACGATGAGAAGCAAAGCGATTTTGTTGACTTGTAAGACCTGTAAACCTGTTGTTATAAAAATTGTTTTAAGTACATTCTGGATAATTACTGAGTCACGCACGTATACATGCACCCATATACGCTATATATATATATATATATATATATATATATATATATATATATATATATATATATATATATATATATATATATATATATATATATATATAATCCCTACGTGTCAAGTGGGGTTGGTGGAGGATTAGTGCCCACTCCCTGTAAAACAATTAACTCTGAGCCCTTGGTCACCCCCGTTTGGGATACATGGCGTCTGGCAATATATATATATATATATATATATATATATATATATATATATATATATATATAGTTATATATATATATATATATATATATATATATGTATTTATATGTATATGTATGTATATATATATATATATATATATATATATATATATATATATACATATATATATATATATATATATATATATATATATATATATATATATATATATATTGTTACATAGCCTATGATTTCATCATCCTTTGTGTAATTTTAACGCACAGTATGCTGCATGTTTGATCACGAGCGTGTTCTGCCTCAGTTCCCCCCTTCTACCGTTATAGTAGAGTAAGTCGACATCTCTGTTATACTTTGCGGGATTGTCATCTCTTTGTCCCCATGGCTTCATTTGCGCGTCCTCATTACAAGTTGTATCAAGCTCTCCTGGCCCCTATATAATGAGCTCAGTCTCTGCATCATTGCCACTTAGATCTGCTCCTCATTTTGTTCACATCTCTGTCCTCCCCTGTACAGATATTATTATTGTGAGTGCTCAAGAAATCTCCAACCATCTAGCAGCTGTGTGTAATTTGAGTATAACTGTTCTTGCATTTTTTCTTGTACTGTGTAGCATAAGTTTAATTTGTAGGCCTAGTGAAGTTTTTGTAATTCGTGTGGGGTTCTTTATGTCAGTCATTTTTGATAATAGTTTGTATCTGTAATTATTTATCTGGCATTCACTGAGTATTATCTGGTATCTCATTTTATCAAGGCTGACTTAGATAAATTTATTCTTGCTAATTTCGTGTTAATAGAGGCTATTGCAGTTAACCATATATTTAACCTGTTTTTGCCATTACATTATCCTTATGAGTCCTGAATGTTTTGTTGTTAGTTTGTGCATTAAACTTTAACTTGTAATTTTACCTAACTCTTTTGTTTTGAACCTGGAACTTTACGGGACAGTAGTGACTCTTCGTATTCTCACTTAAAGTGTACATTATCTTTTTCTCTGTTCCGTAACATAAATTTGGCGACCTCATATCAGGATATTCAGGATATTATCATAAGGATATTGTTTGATATTTTGTGACTGTGATATATTCATGATGGCTACTATTTCTACACTTGATGAAGCCAAAGATTTTTTGTCAAATGTGCAAACAGTGTGTGATATAGAAAACAGAACAAAGAATGAACTTAAGCTTGTTGCTCAACAATTGGGAATTGCAGTTCACTCTCATCATTCTAAAGATCAAATTGTTGGCATGATTAATAAAAGCTTGTTTAATGTAACTCCTCCAAATGAGCAAACGCAGATTGAATTAGCTAAGTTACAGCTAGACCTGCAGGAGGCTCGTGTGAAGGAAGCTGAATTTCAAGCACGTGCTAAGGAGGCTGATGTTAAGGAGGCTGAGTTTCACGCACAAGTTGAACTTGCTAGGATTCAGGCAGACCATGAGTATCGCATGAAACAAGGTGGAACTGGATCATCTAGCTCTGATGATTTTGATGTGGCTAAAAATGTTAATCTTGTCCCTCCTTTTAATGAATCTGACTTAACAAAGTATTTTCAGTTGTTTGAGAGGGTAGCTACAGGTTTTAATTGGCCTAAGGAGTATTGGCCAGTACTCCTTCAAACTGTTCTCACCGGTAAAGCTCAAGTAACTTATGCATCTTTGCCTCAGGATCAGTCTGATAATTATGATGTAGTTAAGAGCTTGATTCTTAAGGCCTATGAGCTTGTTCCTGAAGCTTATAGAGTAAAATTTAGGACAACTTACAAGCAAGATAAGCAATCCCATGTTGAGTATGCAAAAATCAAAGAAGATCTGTTAGAGCAGTGGTTAAATTCTAAGAATGTGGATTCTGATTTTGGTAAATTTAAGCAGATGATTTTGCTGGAGGATTTCAAAAGGTGTATTTATAAAGATGTAAGCCTATATCTTGATGAGAAAAGAATAGATAATTTGTCTGATGCTGCAGTTTTAGCTGATGAGTATGTTCTCACTCACAAGAGATATTCTAGAGAAAAAGGGAAAGCTGAGAGTAAGTACGTTGCCTCTACTCAGAGTACAGGTAACAGGAAAGAGAATAAGGATGATGTTTCTCAGGAAGTAAATACCAGCTTCACCTCTAGATTTCAGAAAAGTAAATGTACTTATTGTAGTAAGCTTGGTCATACTACGGAGAGATGTTTCAGGAGACAGCGTGATGTGAACAAAAAGGAGTCTTTAAATATTCAGTCAATTGGTCTAGTGTCCACTCTTGAGAGTTCCCAGAATTCTTTAACTGAGTTAACTGAACCTGCTTTGAGGGGTAACTTAAATTCTCATGATGGAGCTCCTCTTTTGAGCAGTAACGTGGGTGACACTCACAAGAATTCATGTGCTAATTTCCTGTCTGATGGTTTTGTCAGTCCTCTGGACAGTAATGACAGGAAATCAGTTCAAATATATCGTGATACAGGTGCTTGCCAATCCCTTATGCTGACCAGTGTTCTAGGCTCTAATTTTAATTCCTCTGATGAAACTGTAATCTTACAAGGTGTAGGGAATAATTACTTCTCTGTCCCTCTGTGCAGAGTGAATTTAGAGTCTGGTTTTGTTAATGGTTCCGTTATGGTTGGGTTGGTTGAGACACTCCCAATGTCAGGTGTAACTTTCTTACTTGGAAATGATATTGGTGGAAGTCAAGTGTGTCCAGCTCCTCAGTTGTCTAGCGAGCCAGCGGCTGTGGCCCAGGATTGTGATGTCCCTGATGTGTTCCCTGCATGTGCTGTCACTAGGGCTAAGTCTAAAGTTACTGGTGATTTAGAGGATGATGATGATGTTATCCTAGCTGACACTTTTCTTGCTAATTTGGACCACTCACCAGATGAGGCAGTACCCCGTAGTGTTGATAATTTGTCTCGTCAAGAGTTGGTTGAGTTGCAGGTTGCTGACCCTGAGTTGAAAGGTCTAGCTAACTCTGCTTGCAGTGAGGAAGAGTCAGCTGGTGCTTCTACTTGTTATTATGTAAAGTCAGGAGTACTTATGAGGAAGTGGAGACCCCCAACAGCATCAGCCGACTGTGAATGGGAGGTTGTACATCAAGTTGTCATCCCTCGTGTTTGTAGGCAGGATATCATTAGAGTGGCTCATGATTCCAGTTTGGCAGGACACCTTGGAGTGAGGAAGACTGTGGCACGCATTTTGAAACACTTCTACTGGCCAGGTATCTTCAGGGATGTTTCCCGGTATTGTAAGTCTTGTCACACCTGTCAAGTTGTGGGGAAGTGTAATCAGACCGAAAAGGTTGCACCTTCTAGTTCCCATTCCTCCTTTTGAGGCGCCTTTCACCCGTGTGTTGGTGGATATTGTGGGCCCTCTTCCTAAGACTTCTTCAGGATTTTCTTATGTGTTGACCATGATTGATATGGCTACTCGTTATCCTGAAGCCATTCCACTTAGAAATATCTCAGCAAAGAACGTGGTTAAGGAAATGCTAGGGTTCTTCACAAAGTTTGGTCTGCCCAAGGAGGTACAGTCAGACCGGGGAAGTAATTTCATGTCAAACGTTTTCAAGCAGTCTCTGAAAGAGTTGGGCATCACCCAGATCACGTCTTCAGCTTACCATCCCCAGACCCAAGGAGCGTTGGAGAGATATCATCAAACGCTCAAATCGATGCTCAAGAAATACTGTTTGGAACATCAGAAAGACTGGGATAAAGGTCTTCCATTCGTTGTGTTTGCTGCAAGAGAATCTCCAAATGAATCACTGGGCTTCTCACCTTTTGAACTACTGTTTGGCCATGAAGTAAGAGGACCCCTTAAGCTACTCAAGGAATGCTGGCTGTCGGAGGAAGATGACGTCAACCTGCTGGAGTATGTGATGAAGTTCAAAGAACGGCTGTCCACTGCTTTACAGCTGGCGAGAGAGAATTTAGGAGCTGCTCAGGAGAAGATGAAGACTTGGTATGACAAGAAGTCCAGGTTACGCCACTTTCAGCCAGGAGACCAGGTTTTGATTCTGCTACCAGTTCATGGGCAACCTCTTCAAGCCAAGTTTAGTGGCCCTTATTTCGTGGAGAAGAAACTCAGTGATGTCAGCTATGTCATCGCCACACCAGATCGTAGAAAGAGCAAGCAACTATGTCACATCAACATGCTAAAGTTATATCACAAGCGGGATGAAAATAATCCAGTCTGCACTGTAGCTGTTCCACCCGAGTCTGCAAGTGAAGCTCTCCCATGCAGTATGAGCCTGAGTGATAGTTTGGGGAAGAATCCTGATATCATGAATGATCTCCAGACTAAGCTTTCTCATCCACCTCCCAAGGAAAGGCAGGAGTTTTCGGCATTACTGCAGGGGTACCCGCAAGTGTTCCGTGCCACTCCAGGAAGAACCACTGTGTTGATGCATGATGTCGATGTTGGAGACGCAAAGCCAATTAAATTGCCTCCTTACCGTGTGAACCCAGTGAAAGTTCCTCTCATCCA
>NC_136992.1:6253182-6263182 GCF_032717465.1 Coenobita brevimanus | reverse complement strand
CTTCCTTTGACTTTTCTTTTCCCCCCCTCCTCTTCCCTTTCTTTCCTTCTTTCTCTTCTCCATCCCTTCCTTTAACTTCGCTTCTCTTCTCCATTTCCCTTCCTTCGGCTTTTCCCTCTCCTCTTCAATTCCTTCCCTTCTTCCTCTCCTCCATCCCTTCCCTTCCCTTCCCCCCTCTTATTCCTCTCCTCCATCCTTTCCCTTCACTTCCCTTCTCCCTTCCCCTTCCATACAAACCTCTAATTAGGTTATTAATACACCATTCAGGGTTCCCTCGCCATACACTTGCCCACACCTGCCAGCTCCACCACCTGTCTCCAAATACACTTATTATACACCTGATCTGAAACCATATTACTGTTCATACACACACACACACACACACACACACACACACACACTCACCTGCAATAAACACCTGTCACACACCTGCCAAAAGCACCTGTTACACACACAAAGAAACACACACACACAAACACACACACATACACCCACACCCACACACACACACACATTGAATATGCATCTGACACACACACACACACACACACACACACACACACACACACACACACACACACATCTTGAATACGCATCTGACACACACGCACACACACACACATACATACACACACACACACACACACACACACACACACACACACACACACACACACACACACATCCGCCAATACATAGTTACCAAACATCCGTCATTATACACCTGTAATAATCTTAAAATGACATACTGCAGAATATAAAGGAATATATATTTTTAGCGGTAAATAATCAGGGTAGGTGGTGGCGACCATCATCCACTCACTTGATGTAGTGCTGCCTACTTCTTCCTTATCCTTTATCATTCTTTTTCTGTGCCTGCCCTGCCCTCTTCCTATTTCTCCCATCTTTCCTGTCACTTCTTATTGCTTTTCTTTCCTTTACAGGAGGCTTTACATTGAGTGACAAGCCAAATGGTTTCCCGTAAGCCAAGAAACCATTTACAACGCTGGGTGGTAACCATATAACCAAACCATACGTGCTCCCTACGTGTCAGCAAGTGGGTTGGTAGAGGGTTAGTGCGCCTCCCCGTAAAACAAATAACCCAAAGTCAAATGGCCACCCCTTACGGGAATATGGCGTTTGGCAATAGATAGATAGATAGAAATAATCAGGGCTTCACAGATCATCTTTTTTTTTTTTTCCCAGAGGCAAACATTCCCCCCCCCTCTCTCTCTAACTACAGCTTCCCCATTCATTAACCTAAATATCACTCTCACACCGGCTAATTAACACAAATGAGGCCACGGCTGTCATCTCCCCCTTACACTGTCATAACCCCAGACCTATGCAAAGCCTCTCTCATGTATTTTAGCCTAACATTATTTCTCTTGTGTCTTCGGCCTCCTCTTCGTCTTCTGGCTACATAATACTAATTTTTGTTCGTCACTTCCTGGGGGCCAATAATCAGTGTGCGTATGAATTTATGATAACAAACTTATGTAAGCAAAGTATGTAATTAAATATATGTTCAATATATGTGTGTGTGTGTGTGTGTGTGTGTGTGTGTGTGTGTGTGTGTGTGTGTGTGTGTGTGTGTGTGTGTGTGTGTGTGTGTATCAGGCGGTACTGATTATATCGTTTCCATCAACATAAACTGATATTGTCTCTCCTTCACCTTGCTTCCAACCCCCCTCACCCCTCACACACACACAAGGACAGTTCAACAGACTCACAGTTACAGGGTACGTGGTCTGACATACACACACATACACACACACACACACACACACACACACACACACACACACAAGACGGCAAAGCAATTATGATCAGTTGTCCTTCCAGCTGGTTAGTTGCAGCGACATGGGTAGCAGTGGGTGAGGGCAGGCGGGGTGGGTGCGTTTGTATTACGCCTCCTTCTACCCCCTCCCCCCTCCCTCATCACCTAACTCCCCTACCTCTGTCTATATCCCCTCATACAACTCTAACCATTCCCCCTTCCACCCTAATCTCTCTACACCCTCCCCCTCCTCCATCCCTAATCATATCCACCTATCTCCCTTGGTATTGTGGGCTTCGTGCTCTGGTTTATACATATATGCACCATGCAAATATATAGCGTACATTCATTCATACATACATACATACATACATACAAACATGTACAATCACACAGACACAACAATACACACACTCAGACAAATTAACACACTCGCTCATACAGATACGCACGCTGGTATTCATTTACACACATACATACGTACATGCATCCATGCATGCATCAAGCGGGGTTGTGTAAGGATGCAAACAAAAAATAGAAGCTGTCGTCATCATCATCATCATCATCATCATCATCGTCGTCGTCGTCGTCGTCATCGTCGCCGTCGTTGTCATCTACGGCAGAAAAATGACACCATAAAACTGGGAGCAGTATGTGAAATGAATTGTATAGTCATGAACAAAAGTTCCCCGACATTCTTCTGGCAACATTGTGTTCTGCCTTCCATGTTTCTCATTCCTCCTTAGATAACAGCGATTGGGGGGGAGGGGAGCTTTGGTGGTTTTGTGATTTTGTGGTTCTCTCTAAAAGATGTTTCCTAGAGAACAGTGACCAAATTTGAATTCGGTACTTTCCACTAGGCTAAATGGCAAAATATTCAGCCAATTTTCTCAGCAAACTTTTTTTTATCATTAGATTGTCAACCAAATAGCTGTATCTCAATAAGATTCTGAGATACTTCAATTTCAAATATGCAATTTTTGCAAAAAAAATAAATAGTATACGATCTAAGAATAGGTCAAGGTCATTTATATTTGGCACCAGTACTTGGGTTACCTTAGGGTACCTTCCTGCATAATATTAAGATCTAGAATAAAAATAGGTGCAAAAAATATATATTAATACTTACCAGAACAATAAGCTTCGTCATATATATGGCAAAACTTAATAATAGTAGTAGCAGTAGTAGTAGTAGTAGTAGCAGTAGCAGTAGTAATAGTAGCATGCAACAGCAGCAGCAGAACAATAATAATAATAATAATAATAATAATAATGATAATAATAATGATGATAATGATAATGATAATAATAACAATAACAATAAAGATAATAATAATAATGGTGATAATAATAATAATAATAATAATAATGATAATAATAACACTAATAATGACAATAACAGCAATAATAATAATAATTATGATAATAATAATAATAATAATAATAGTAATAATAATAATAATAATAATAATAATAATAATAGTAATAATAATAATAATAATAATAATAATAATGATAATAATATAATAATAATAATAATAATGATAACAATAATAAATAACAACAATAATTATAATAATTATGATAATAATAATAATAATAATAATAGTAATAATAATAATAATAAAAATAACAATAATAATAATAAAAGTAATCTTACTGAAGAGTACCTCAACCGGAATACAGCAGAGACACCGTGTGGCTTGGAATCATGTCATCTGGTGAAAGAGGTTGACCCGTGCAAGTATGTGAACGCAGATTTCCAGAATGTATCAGTGCAGTTTATATTTAGTTCGTCTCTCGTCATTAAAGCCTCTGTAGTTACTGCAAAGTAAACTTAAATAATGCCAACCTTTAGTCCTCTCAGAAAACGAACACCATGCTTAGGAAGCGACCCCAGTAGTGCAGAGGGACCCTGTGGCTGGAAACTTGCCATCTGCAGGAAAAGACTGACACGGGAAAGCATGGATCGCTGACTTTTCCAACGCATCTTATAGAATGGATTAAATATCGGAGGACAGGCTGAGGTCACAGGTCTTTTTCTCTCTAAATTACAAACCCATTGTGGTTATCTGCCCTAATTATCCTTATGTAATCGACAAGCATAATGGTTTAACAAGCCTATTTCAAATTCCCTTAATCTTGAAAATCAGTTCCATATCATCTCTTTCCATAATTCATCAAACTTCAAAATTATATTCATCAAAATCACTTCAGTATCAGCTCTGACCATATATTCAACCCATTGAAAATCCTACTCAGCAAAGATGTACCTGTCAGTCTTGTTAAATAAAAGAGATCTTACTAAGGAAAACGTTTTATAACAAACAACTTCGATTAATTCCAATTCATAGTGCAGTACAAACACACAGAAAATTTCAGTTTCAGAAATCCAGTTTCAATTATTGCTGTGGCCCCACATCCTCCTTTCAGGGAATTGGGAGGGAGGTGAGGGGTATTTATATAACAGGGCAACAAAGCCGACTGGTTATATTGATGCCACCGCGAGAAGTCCCTCTGTAACGCTGTCCGTCCATAAATCATCAAGACAATTCACATATATATACATAAATCATCTAGCCAAGTAACATACATATAAAGAAGTCAGATATCCAATTCATGTACTATATACATAAATCATCTATCTATTTCACATGCATGTACATAAATATACATACACATACACATACATACACATATCCATACGGATACATAAATCCAATTCACATACATAATATTTCATCAGTTAAGTCTTGGGAATTGTACTAAACGTCTCAAATTAATTCGGTGCCGCTGTGCAGGTCAGTTTGGCATCTGGGGCGGCCTGCACGAGACAGCTAAGGGTCGATACGGATAGGCACACACACACACACACACGCACACACACACACACACGCGCACACACACACACACACACACACACACACACACACACACATAGATGGTTAGATAGTTCGAGGGGTAGGTAGGTAGGTACATACAGATATACAGTACAATCAACTACCCTTAGCTTATACACATGTAGCAGCTCCTAACATAACACACACACACACACACACACACACACACACACACACACACACACACACACACACACACACACACACATACGAAGCCTGAACAAAGGATGTGGAGTGAGAGGGGGAGGGAAGGTGAAGAGGGAGTGGAACAAGGAGGTAGGAACTGTGCAGAGGAAGGGAAGACGTCTGGGGAGGGGAGAGGAAGGGAAGGAACTGAAACGGATTTGGAGAAGGGAATCTGATAACTCCACCACTTCACGACGATAAAGAATTTTATAGACACTCTCTGTCTGTCTGTCTGTCTCTCTCTCTCTCTCTCTCTCTCTCTCTCTCTCTCTCTCTCTCTCCATTTATAGCTATATTTATTTCTTTATATATATGCATTTATTATTTATATATTTCTGGACACTGACTAACTACATAATTCACCAACCTAAATTTATTTTCAGAATTCAGTGGAACATGGATTTCTGAGCTCCCGAGAGATGAAGAAGAAAGCTTAATATTACCGGTATGTTATCAGAAGGCGAAGCGGATGCCTGAGACACAAGAGAAATTGGTCTAAAAAACAGGGGGATTCATTAATACCGTTCTCTCTCGCTTGACGATATCTTATGGGTTGCGGGGACGGCTCAGTCTGCTGGTGTGGACGTGGGTGTGTCAGTGGGAGTAGCAAATGATAATATGATGCAGAATAGACACTGATAAATGCTGACTGCTCCGTCACCACAACACACGAGAATCACTCAGCGAAATGAAAGAGCAGCGCTATATGTGGACTGCCCTGGATATTGACTAGGGTAATGACAGTGTAAGGGTGAGGTGATGGACGTGACCTCATTTGTGTTAATTAGCTGGCGTGAGGGTGATATTTGGGTTAATGAAGGGGCAAGTTGTGTGTTCTTTGGGAGAGAGAGAGAGAGAGAGAGAGAGAGAGAGAGAGAGAGAGACAAAGACAGACAGAGACAGAGACAGAGACAGAGACAGACAGAGACAGACAGAGAACTTAGAGATTGATCTAGAGATAATGATAGAGTGTGTGTGTTTCTGAGGAAAACATTTGGACTATCTCTGTAGTGTCGATTATAAACAGTAAAAAAAATCTTTGTCTCTTATGCTAACTGCTGAAACGCTGGTGGTTTTGCAATTACCTCTTGTGTATAATGACAGATGTGTGGTAGTTGTGTAATGGCAGGTGGGGGGTGGTAGTCTGTTCTCTGAGACCCAGCAGACCTCATCCATATTGAATGCATGTTTTCTTTCTCCTTTACTACTGATTTAGCGGTATTAAAGAGGACGTTCTTCTGGGGACGATTCAGTGGTAACGTAAATTATAATGTAATTCATATCATTACACTGTTCCTTGCCGCAGCCTGGGACCAAACTAACGTCCTTTCAAACAGCAGACCACTTCCCCAACCACTTGAGCATCTAAGAGGGTCAAGTGAGGAGGCAGTTTGAAAGGGATTTGAAAAGGGAATCCAAGCGTTTAATGGTAGAGGGGATGTGAATGGATGTAGGATCTGGGAGAGAGAGAGAGAGAGAGAGAGAGAGAGAGAGAGAGAGAGAGAGAGAGAAGAGAAGAGAAGAGAAGAGAAGAAGGACAGGAAAGTGATAAGAGGAGAGGAGTGGAGAGGAAAGGAGAGGTGAGGAAAGGAAAGGGGAGGAGAGAAGATGAGAGGACAAGGGAGGAAATTAGAGGAGGGGCGAGGACAGAAGAGAGGGAGAGAGGCCATGTTAACTACGTGCTCAATGTGCCAGACAAGGGCCAGGAAATGCAGATGCACCCTCATCCTTTCCAATCCAATGACATACTTTTACACCCGCGTTCGCAAAGTTAGAGAGGCATGCTTTGATCAATATATATGTGTGTGTGTGTGTGTGTGTGTGTGTGTGTGGAAGTTTTGAGGGGTACAAAAGGGGCTGACTTTTTAAGATGTACAATTGGTAAAAGGTCAGTGTCACAAGGGTAGGTCAAGGACTGATCTAGCAAGATCAGTTTAATCGGTTTCTATTCGATTTAGAACAAACTTGGTGGAAAGGCTGAAGGCAGGAGAAGAACGAATGGATTCGATTTGAGAACAGTCCACCAAAGGTCACTTTCACAGAGCAAAGTTAAAGTTGAACACTTGTGTCTGTGTAAACAAAATAACTAAAATAATTACTATTCAGTTCTAGGCTAAACTAGGTGGAAGGACTGAGGCTCCGTTCCGAGGATGACCTACTGTTTTTTAAGAACCGCAGGTGAAAGGTCAAGTTCACACCGCAAGGTCAATTTCAGCACTTTTGATCCGACTTAGATCAAACTTTCTGGATAAGTTCAAAGTAATGCAAGGATAAAGCGATAAAATTTGGGGGTAAGCAGTGAAAAAATAAAAAAAGGTACAGGGAATTATCAGATCTGAAGGTCACAGGGCAATGTCACCTCAAACAGCTCTGGTCTGATTTAAATCTAACTTGGTGGAAGGGCTAAGAGTTTGTCAGGAATACATCAGGTAAAGGTGGCGGTCTCAGGGCAAAGTCAAACGTCTTCCATTAACACCTGATGGCGGGTGTAGGTGTTGTGCTCTGAGTACTCCTCCTTGTGTTTTGTTCTTTCAATCGCCAGATGATATACAGCTTAAGAGACTCTTTGACCCGCACGGGTATGATACAGCCTTTATTATAGTTTATTAAATTTATGTTGGCCAAAATTTTCACCTTTTTGCAGCCTTTTTCACGTAGCTCATTGGCAGAGAGAGAGAGAGAGAGAGAGAGAGAGAGAGAGAGAGAGACTGCTACTGCCCTACATCCTTTCCAGAGCACTTCATCGTGACTAGCACCGTATTCTAGTGTTTATCTCTTGCTATAGCTCAAATTCAACATTGAGATGGCAGTTTTAAGTCAAGTTAAAGTGAAAAGAGCACAGTATGTCTTAGTGCTCCTGTTTTCTGTCACGCTGAATAAACTCGTCTGGTAAATGCAAAACACTTCATGATCTTGAAAGGTTTAAGTACTAAACCCTTTATGCACTAGTTTGGCTTAAAATGGTTGTTTCTTTATTTTGAGTGCTGAGTTATAACAATAGATTAGTACTAAAATTTGATGCTGGTCACAAAGAAGTGCTATGGAAAGTACGTAGCAGTAGTTTTGTCCATTTCCACCTTGACCAATGTGAAATAATCTGCAAAAAAGAAGGAAAATCTGGGCCAGGTTAATATAAAGAGAGTTTAGTTATCATTTAGACTCATCAGCTGAAAGTATTCATCTGGTATAAACTAGTAACTCAGTAGGATGACGTTTTGCTTTTATCTATTTATTTATTTGTTTTATTTGCTTTATTCTCATCTCCAGACGATTTTATTCAGTTTAGGGAGACTTTTCTTAAGATGAAACAAATCATCTGGCGGCAGCAAAAATAAAAATGCCTATGACGGCCTCGAACTGTAAGGCTTGGCTCCCTAACTGGCACCAAATTTCTCTCAGCTTCATGAAATCGTTCTGGTACCTGATTCTCGTCACGTGACCGCTCGTGATTATCCTTCTGCTTTGCAAAATCGTCTGGTGTCAGATCCCTGATACCTCTTGTTTCCCAGAATATTCTTCATCTGAATAAAATATTCTGTTTCTTAATCCAGTGTGAACGGCTTCCTTAACTGAATAAAATAGTCTCCTGTCAGTTAATCCCGTTTGTTAATGGCTTCTTCAGCTGAATGAAATCATCAGGTGACAGGTAATTCATCTTGAGGGTTACCTGTTTCCCTCAGCTGTTATATTCGTCTGACATCTACTCCTCCTCATTCACTTTAGATTGACCCTGATTTTTGTCCTTCTTGTAGCTTATTCCACGTACTTCAGTGGGAGAAAATGATAGTGCTATCGCTCTACGTCCTCTCCATAGCACTCCTTCGTGACTAGCACCATATTCTAGTGTTAATCTTTTGCTACATCTCAGTATTCATGATTGAGAGATGGCAGTTTTAGGGTAAACTAGGGCAAAAAGCGTAAAGTTGCTATCGTAAGCGCTGGTGTAACAATAAGAATAATGATAAAAGAATGGGGGGAACAACAACACAGACAACAACAGCAGGTGTGGCGAAATATTCGCATAAAAACAACAGTAACAACAACAACAACAACAATGACAAAACCACCACCACCAACAACAACAACATCAACAACAACTACAAAAACACCCCAGCACCATCACTACCGCTATCAAAAATAAAAACAACAACAACAATGACAAAAACACCACCACCACCAATAATAATAATAATAATAATAATAACAACAAAATACCAGTACCACCACCACCAACAACAACAACAATAGCAACACCACCACCACCACCACCACCAACAACAACAACAACAATAGCAACACCACCACCACCACCACCACCACCAAGACCAACAACAGCAGCAGCAACAAAAATACCACCACCACTACCACCACCAACAACAACAACGAGAAGAACACCACCATCACCATCAACAACAACACTACCACCACCACCGCTATCACCACCAACAAACAACCAGGACCCACATACATATAGGGTCTTCTCACACCTTTCCACTACGCAGATTTACTGACGTCACGCTTGAGACAGGGCACTCCCCCCATTTCTCCCCACCCATCATCCCCCTTGGGACCTCAGAGGGAGGCCTCAAGTCGCGGTGAGGTGCAGCTGTCCGTCATCCTCCATACCCACCCCTCCCACCTTGCTTCCTTTACACAACTCTGTTCCCCACACACATTTCCTCAATTCAAATGTTTGTTTAACCTCTCCCTTCTCATGTTTAAAGGCACATGATTTACAAATAAACACAATATACTCTAATAGTGACATTTATTAGGATACATGGATATCATCTTGTTATAAATGATACCGGATGTTTATTGGTACTGCTACCGGTATTGACTATATGTTACTATGCAGGCTTCATTTCCTTAACTTCGACATCTTACTCTGCAGCTTTCGTGTCGAGTTAGCCAAATTTCTGTTTAATACTTGCATCCTGAAAAATACTCGGTATCGAACAAAAAGGCTAATTACTTCAGTAGGAAGAGACACATGCCTATATATTAGTACTGACAATGCCTTGCCAGTTGTCTTTTAAACTACCGTTGGTAAGGCTTAGGTTTTATGCTAGTTTTAAGCCACAGTATGTCAAATGTATATATTCCGCATATATCATGGAGAGAGAGAGAGAGA
>NC_136992.1:6208182-6248182 GCF_032717465.1 Coenobita brevimanus | reverse complement strand
GGAGTTACTGTTTTAGCTGGAATGATAGATAGGGGGTTGGAGGGATTTTTTCGAGATTGAGAAGTAGGTGTACAGGAAGATGCAGCAACTACACTCAGAAATCATTATTACCATGTTTGGATAGATGCATCGATACTTGCAAAATTAAGAACAAAAGTTCAACCAATAGTGTAGATACATCCACTCAGGCACCTCAAATTGAGCAGGCGATGATAGATGATAGAACAAGCGATGATAGAAGGGCGATAAGCGATAGTTCAAAAAATTGTTATATTAGTAAAGTAAAGAGTTTCCCAGTTAGTAATAAAATAAATAACAGCAAATGCCAAGGTAGAGTCATAACTACTAGTAATAATCTGAAAGTGTACTACACAAACAGCCGGAGTCTACGTAATAAAATGGATGAACTGAGGGCTTTAATTTGTACAGAGAAAATAGACATTGCCGTTATTAGTGAAACTTGGATGAATACAGACACTCGAGAATTTTTAGCAGAATATCAGATAAAAGGCTATAATATTTTTGTGTCAAACCGTCAGGGAAGAAAGGGGGGAGGGGTAGCTATTTATGTAAAGGATTCATTAATCTGTTATAATAAAGAAGACATTAAAGTAAATAGGGACACAGAAAGTGTCTGGGTTGAAATTAGTAACAATAGGGAGAAATTAGTCTTAGGAGCAATTTACAGATCTCCTAAATTAAGTAGAGCTGATAGTAAATACCTTTGGGAGGAAATGAGGAAAGCATCACAGTCCAGCTTAGTAATAATTGTAGGGGACCTTAATCTGCCAAGGATAGATTGGAGAATTCAGACAGGAGATGCAGAGTCAGAGGAATTTCTAGAGGTAGTACAGGATAATTTCCTTTATCAGTATATAAGGGAGCCCACCAGAGGTAATAATATACTAGATTTGGTTTTAGCTAATAAAGAAAATATCATTAGCGATATAGAGGTTGGTGGACGACTTGGTAATAGCGATCATGAAGAAATTAAGTTCAAATTTATTTGGGATGTCTGTTCCACTGAAAATACCTCCACCGTTCCTAATTTTCGTCTAGGAGATTTCGATGGCTTAAGAGCTTATTTTCGAGCGGTATTCCACAGGGAGATTAGCTATTGGAGGGAATGCCAGGTCAGTGTGGAATCCCAGGTCATAGGTCAGGCGCAGGAAACACCTGGGGATGTCCGTCAGGTGTCTGTGAGGGAGGAGGTGGTAGATAGGAATGTAGTCCAGGTGACGGAAATTAACTCATCTACAGTACCAAGCAGACGTTCAACCAGTGAGAAGTATAACGAGTTAATAAATATAATACACGGAGGCCAAGATAGATATATTCCTTCAAAGCCGATTAGAACTAATAATTCGGAACCTAGATGGTTAAACAACAGATTAAAATCTCTCATAGGCCAAAGGAAAGGAATATATAGAAAAATAAAACGTGGAGAGGAACACTTACGTAACCGGTACACAATTTTAAATAGAGAAGTAAAGAGGGAGATAAGAAAAGCAAAGAGAAGTTATGAAATTAAGGTTGCCAGTGAATCAAAAGAAAACCCCAAGGGTTTTTATCAAATGTACCGAACGAAAAATAAAGACAGGATAGGACCACTCAGAACAGAATCAGGTGACATTACCAGTGAAGATAAAGAAATGTGCTCCATCCTAAATAATTATTTCATATCAGTATTCACCAAGGAAAATCTAAGCCTGGTCCCTCAAGCAGCAAATATTTACCATGAGAATACGGAAAATATTCTTAGTAAAATAACCATTAGTAAGGAGGACGTATTGAAAGAAATTAATAAGTTAAAACCTCAAAAATCGCCAGGTCCGGACGATATATATATGCAAAAATTATAAAAGAAACCAAAGAAGAATTATGTCAGCCACTTTTAACGTTATTTAATGACTCTTTAAGTTCAGGAGAAGTTCCAGAGGCGTGGAAAACCGCAAACGTAGTGCCCATCTTTAAAAAGGGTGATAAATCAGCTGCGTCGAATTATCGTCCGATAAGTCTAACGTCAATAGTAGGAAAAATGTTAGAGTCAATTTTGGCAAATAAGATTAGAGAACACTTAGGAAGATTTAATCTTATAAACGAAAGTCAGCACGGATTCAGGCAAGGACGATCCTGCCTCACAAATTTGTTGTCATTCTACTCGAAGGTCTATGAGGCAGTAGATAGCGATAAAGCTTACGATGTTATTTATCTGGACTTTAGTAAAGCTTTTGATAGGGTCCCACACGAAAGGTTAGTTAGAAAGGTTCGAGCACACGGTATAGACGGCGATATCTTAAAATGGATAGAATCCTGGCTGAAAGGACGAATGCAGAGAGTATTAATAAATGGAACTAAGTCGGACTGGGGATTAGTAACTAGCGGTGTACCACAGGGTTCAGTACTCGGTCCCTTATTATTTATCATATATATAAATGATCTAGACTTAGGAGTCAATAGCAGCATCAGCAAATTTGCCGACGATACAAAAATAGGGCGTATCATTAACTCGACTGACGATTGCCATAACTTACAGAAAGACCTCGATACATTGTCCAAATGGTCTAAAACTTGGCAAATGGAATTTAACGTTGAAAAATGTAAAGTACTTAACGTAGGCAAGACCATTGGAGATACTAAATATAGCTTAGATAACAAAGAAATTAGCAAATCGGAATGCAAGAGAGATCTCGGAGTTATGATTAGTAACGACCTTAAACCTAGGCAACAGTGTATTAATGCGAGAAATAAAGCAAATAGGGTCCTAGGATTTATTTCGAGAAGCGTGAGCAATAGATCATCTAAAGTAATACTAAAACTTTATCTAGCATTAGTAAGGCCACATTTAGACTACGCAGTACAATTCTGGTGTCCTTACTATAGAATGGATATTAATTCGTTAGAAAATGTACAGAGAAGAATGACTAAAATGATACATGACGTCCGGAACCTGTCATATGAAGACAGACTGAAAAGACTAAGTCTGCATTCGCTAGAGAGGCGTAGAGTAAGGGGAGACTTAATTGAGGTGTTTAAGTGGATGAATGGTATAAATAAGGGAGATATTAGCAAGGTACTTAAAGTGAGCATACAGGATAGAACTAGAAATAATGGTTTCAAACTAGAAAAATTCCGTTTCAGTAAGGAAATCGGTAGAAATTGGTTTGGTAATAGAGTAGTAGACGAATGGAATAAGCTACCTAGTAAAGTAGTTGCTACCTCTTCCACTGAGAGTTTCAAGCATAGGCTAGATAAGCATATGACAAATAAGGGGTGGATATAGAATAAAGAAAATCTTATAACCAATACTAATTCAAAAAAATTTTCTTTTCAGGTTACACTATGATAGTCTCTATTCTCCTTTCACACTTTCCTGTAAAATGTCCAAGTCAGTTTTTCTATACGGCGTGGTGTTCTTTCTGACTTTTTCCTGCCGGCTTCGGCTGGAGGGTTTGGAGGGCGGGGGAGAGCCTTCTTCTTTGCTGTCCTTATCTCATTCTAGTAGTTCAGTTACTCTTCTAGGAGCTGCCTAGCATGGGCCAACCGGCCTACTGCAGTTATCCTCTCTTCTTATGTTCTTATGTTTAACAACACTACCACCACCAACAACAACAACAACAACAACAACAAACAACAACAACACTTCCACCACCACCACCACCACCACCAACAACAACAACAACAACAACATCAACAACAGCCAGACAAAATACTGGCTGCTCCCTAACAATAAGTCTTGCCAATTAACGGGGTCACTACATTACGAGGTTCACAAGTAATAGGACGGTAAACACCAGCAGTAACAACAGTCTTTAAACCAGCATGAAAATATCAGAATTACAGTATATAGGATAAGAATGAAAAACAGGGAGAGAGAGAGAGAGAGAGAGAGAGAGAGAGAGAGAGAGAGAGAGAGAGGCAGAAAGCAAGAGAAGGTGATAGATGTGTCACAGCAAAATTAAGCTTGCTATACACTCCCCCAGCCTCAGTTCCCCTTAGTGATTATATTCCATTCATAGCCTGTGGATGGCGTTCAATCAGCACACTATTCACACATCCCCTACATCTGTGTGTAGCCTTTCAACCTACCCTTCTATTTGTAACTCCATTTCCTTTTTGATCCTCTCTTAGTCTCTCCACCTCCCTCATCTTATTATCTCCACTAACACCTTACTAACCATCTAACACAACATGCATCTTACGGCATCAACTCCGCGAGACTTGCACAACGTACACTTCTTACAATAAACATTATACTCTTTTCACCTTAACTTGGCCCAGGTTTTTGCCTTTTTGTAGTTTATTTCACTAGCTCATTGAAAAAGACAGTACTGTGCCTCTACATCCTTTCCATTGTAGTTTTTCGTGACTAGCATCAAATTCTGGTGTTAATTTCTTGTTTCAGTTTAGTGTTAATGATTTAGAGATGGTAATTTTGGCCAGGTTAGAGTAAAAGGGGTATAGTGAAGCCTTACGTGCCATCCCCGACGCAAACTAATCACCACAATCTACAACACAAACGTGGTGCACAGCACAAAACACTGGCTTGTCAACTATCTGTCAGGCAGAGAAACACACGTCGCATTCTTGGGCAAGTCATGAAGAACATGAATTTCCTTATCGGACTTTCACAGGGCTCCTTTCTTTCACCCACACTCATCAACCTATACATGCCTGATGGTCTCACACCACAATCATCCACAAACGTTGTATCATATTCATATAGTATTACCGTAATAACTACACACCAAATTGCAGACACAGTCTGCTCACTGCTGCATGACTCAGTACACTTCAAGGTTGGGTCGTAGACAACAGGCTGACGATTGTTAGGGCCAAATCCACCACTGCACTCATCACCAGCGACAATCAAGAGCACTGATGCACCCTTAACATCACACTTAACAAAGTTCCTGTGCCACATACCCCCTCCATTAAGAACCCT
Source organism: Coenobita brevimanus (assembly GCF_032717465.1). Lineage (NCBI taxonomy): Eukaryota > Metazoa > Arthropoda > Malacostraca > Decapoda > Coenobitidae > Coenobita > Coenobita brevimanus. The sequence continues at coordinate 6,243,237 of NC_136992.1, read as the reverse complement.
GGAGTGGCACATGACATTGGGCACACCTACAACGACCACATACAGACATAAAGAGGCGATGCACCTCTAAACCAAATGCATTTAGGACACATGCAAGGACAGACTTTGGAAGACTAAGAGAAACACTCTCCTTACTCCGCAAACATTACATCAGATTAGTGATGCATTTTTCTTCCTTGGCATGTACTCCCGTCCTATCTAATACCCACAACAACACCTTACAGACTATACAGAACAATGCAGTACATATCATGACTTGCTGCACCAGTGCTGGTTCCATACCATTTACACTCTGAACTTAAGTCCTCCCTTCTAGAGATTATCTCGATATGAGAGGAAATGAGCTATGAGCTGCAGTTTGTGCAAACACACATCACCAATGTCTTTATATGATAGAGCCATATATACCGCATCACCACATTAACATGTCCAGTCCCTCTTCAGCAACATCCCATCTCCAGTCATTCCTGCACTAACAGTGAAGGAACACCTACATGCCCACTTCATGTGTAGGGCATTGTAACACCTAGATCATAACACTACAGTGCAGGCTCCCCCTCCCCATCCTGAGTTCAACTCATCGGATAAATCTTTAAATAAAGCTGAGCGAGCTCACCTACCTAGGCTTAGAACAGGACATCACCCAGCTCTCCTCAGTTATCAGCTTAGTCTTGGTTGGTGTGGAATCACAGATGTTACATGCCCCACTTGTAAAAAAAAAAACATACAATATAACATACATAATGGAACACTGCACACCACATGCTACGCTGAGACGTATACATTTCATGAACGATGTAGGGAACCTATGGAAAATTCACATAGGGGCTGTTGCTTATCTGTGGTTGACGGGTCTGCTTGGTCAGGCGGAATATGGTTAAACAGCAACAACCACCACCTCTACAGCTTCCTAGACAGTCCATCCGTGCCTATTCCCTGAACTTGTGCCTCCACTTCTCTCCATCTTGTGTCTGTCTCTCCACCTGCCACTGTTCTTATCGTTATTATCCCTACTTCTCTCTCTCTCTCTCTCTCTCTCTCTCTCTCTCTCTCTCTCTCTCTCTCTCTCTCTCTCTCTCTCTCTCTCTCGACATACTGTCCGACTATCTTTATTCATCTCCACTTTCCTCACAAATCTCTCAACTTTTCCACCATCTTCTCTCACACTTTCCATTCTTGTCTCCTTTAATTCTCTCTCTCTCTCTCTCTCTCTCTCTCTCTCTCTCTCGTTAGTCCCTCCACTTGTGTCTCAAATCCCTATATTTTTCTTCTCTCCCTCCACCGCGTGTTTCTCCCTCCATCTATCCCCCCTGACCCCCTTCACCATTACCTCCATCCACTTTTACCTCCATCCACCCCTCTCCCAACCCCCGTCTCCACTTTTTTCTCTCCTCTCTCCCTCCTCTTTCACTAACTTGTCTACTTATACACTTGTTCGTTAATTAGGAACAGGTGTTTGCTTACGGGTTGAGCGAGAGAGAGAGAGAGAGTCTGGTTTTTATTATCAAGTACATATCCCCAAAAATTGTTGATGAAGCTCAAATACACACACACACACACACACACACACACACACACACACACACACACACACACACACACACACACACACACACACACACACACAGTTGATGCTGAGTAACTCCTGTCTGTCTGGTCAAGCAGACCCAACAATCGCAGGGAAGCAACCGTCCTTTCAGGGCCATCCCGTGCTGTGGACCGATGTTCCTTTAAAGAAGATAGCGCCTTGCCACGGCAAGGCGCGGGGAAGAGTCTGGAGATTTGGTTCCCGGATGGAGGCTGCATATGCATCTCTCTGCCCAGTTAACAGTGGCACCATAGTTGGCTCCACATTACATCATTATTTGGCTATGTGGTTACTACTCAGCGTTCCAGATGGTTTCCTGGGTTAGAGAGAACCATAAGGCTTGTCAAATAGTATGGAACTACCTGAAGCGGAAAGAACAGTAATAAAATGTGACAGGAATGATGGGAGAACTAGGAAACGTGGAGAGCAGACACAGAGAAAGAATGATACAGGCGAAGAACCTAGTAGGCAGCGCTACATCGACACACACACACACACACACACACACACACACACACAGAAAAAAACGGACAGGCAAGGCATAGTACTGCTCGTGCCTCTCCTCCTTTTCCTTCATTTATTCAGAGACAAACTGATTCCCCTCCCCTTCTGTCCCAGTGTTCTCTGACTATACTCTTTTCACTTTAACTACACTCTTTTGCTCTAACTTGGCCTATAATTGCCATTTCTAAATCTTGAATGATTAATAATTGCAAGATATTAACTCTACGATATGATGCTAGTCACGAAGAGGTGCTATGGAGAGGACATAAAGCCATATATTATTGTCTTTGGCATTGAGCTACGTGAAATAAAAGGCAAAAGGACGAAAATCTGAGCCAAGTCAAGGTAAAAGGAGTCAAAATGTAAAATTGTCATCTGTCCAGTTAGAATGCTTAGCTGTAGTATTACTGGAAACCGGTGCTAGTCACGAAGAAGTTCTGTCAAATTGATATTGAGCTTTAGTATATTTCTTATTCTGCCACTGAACTAGGGGAAATGAGCTGAAAAATGACAAAAATCCCCCCTCCCCAAGTTAAAATGAATACATTGTAAATAAAACAGTGCCATGTTAACGATTACCTGAAGAGAACGTTCTCGTAGTACAAATATTACGGAGTTTCTTGATGCCGTAAATTATCTAATAAACTTTAATAGATGGATCTCCTTCTCAAACTTAAGCTGAATAAAATCGTCTGGACTTTATTTTTCTGATATCTCGCAAATTTGTGCTAAATAAAATCGTCTGTTTTTATTTGCTGGAACTCCCTCCCTAACCTGAGATAAATAAAATCGTCTGGACTATATTTTCCGGATCTCTTTCCTAATTCAAAGTGATTAAAATTGTCTGGATTATTTGTCAGACCTGCTTCCCATGCTTAAGCTGAATAAATTCGTCTGACTTTATTTGCAGGATCTCCCACCTATATTTAAGCTGAATAAAATCTTCTGGACATTATTTGTCGGATGTCTTCGAAGATAAAAATCGTCTGGTGCGAAAACCTAATCATCGAACTGAAGAGGCTAATGGTTCAGTGTCAGAATACACAACACTCTTCTCATTGTAACTCTGCCTAAAAATGCCGTCTCTCCATCTTCAACGCTGAGTTACAGGAGATTAACACTAGAATATGATGCTAGTCACGAAGAAGAGCCATGGAGAGGATGTAGAGCTGTAGCATTCTCTTTTTCTGCCACTGAATCACATAAAACAAACTGTAAAAGGACGAAAATCCGGGCCAGCTTAAGGTAAAAGAAGTATAGTTCAATGAGGGTCTTACGCTGTGCCCCAGGGTCTGGACAGGGACGCATTCATGTGGTGGCACTGATATAACCGAGCTGTGGAGCTGCTTGGCTATATAAAAGTCTCTTAGCTACTTCCTTGTCCCAGAAAGGGAGGATGGCAGACGGCAGAAGGACAACATGAGCCTGCAGTCCACTGGGTAGGGGATTTTTAGATCCTGTGCTGCTGCCAGGAACGTTGTTGGTCTCCTATCCTTAAACTGAGAGTGTCATGTACGAGCCTGAGAGTGTTAATACTGTCACCATTAACTCTCTCGCGATCAGGATAACTCTTGTGTTCCATTCCAGTTTATGCAGACTATTTTATTGACCTGGCAGTGAGCCATAATAACTTGAAAGTGTATTATTATTATCATTATTATTATTATTATTATTATTAGTAGTAGTAGTAGTAGTAGTAGTAGTAGTAGTAGTAGTAGTACTAGTAGTAGTAGTAGTAGTAGCAGCAGCAGCAGCAGCAGTAGTAGTAGTAGTAGTAGTAGTAGTAATACCTCATGCTGTTGTTGTTGTTGTTGCTGTAGCCTCTGGTTCATCTGAAACATGAACCCAGTAGACTGCAGGCTAATGTCGTTCTCCTCTTGCAGTCCACTTTCCTCCTTTCGGGGGACTTTTGTATAACTAGGCAGCTCCATCGCCAGGTAATATCAGTGCCACCACATGAAGGGGTCCCTCTCACATCGCTATCGTGTCACATCCATACAAAAACAGGGAAAAAAAAGGTGCTAATGAGTCTCCTTGGTTACTATAATGGGTCGCTTTGACTCCCGTCGTGCTGTTTGATGTCACTCAGAAAAGAGGGAATTAGATCAGCTGTGAACAAAGGTATCAACGCCACCTTCCTTTCTACTCCCCCCTCCTCTCATCTCTCTCTCTCTCTCTCTCTCTCTCTCTCTCTCATTTCATCATCATCATCATCATCTTCATGAACCTGAAATCACTCCAGGACGAGGCCCCTCCCAACTTTTTCCAGTACTATTTGCTGCCAACCTGTTCCATCCAATCACAGTAAATATGCGAACTTCGTCTCTCTTAGTTTTCTGTCTGCCTCTTCCTCTCTGGGTTGCCATTCCTTTCCCTCTTATTCAGGAATCTCTTTCAATACCTTAATGTGATGCAGAACAATACTTTTCATTCCCCTCGGAACACTTAATTTCACATTCTAGTGTTGTTGGCAGATTTTAGAGATCGTGTTCAATAATCCTCATTAGCCCAAGTTATGCTTAATATTCTTGTTTATTCCTTTATCATAATCCATTCTGTTACTCCACATATCAGTATAAATCTACAGTAAACAGTAACGTCAAGCATACTAACATATATATGATTAGGAAAATTTATAGTTGTTTTTGTAATTTTTTTGCTGTTCAGTTTGACTGAGATTCTTTATAATTACATCAAAGAATTCTTATTAGGGCAGGGAGAGCAAACTGATGTTTTGTGTACACATTTCTCTCTCTCTCTCTCTCTCTCTCTCTCTCTCTCTGCTTGTTTAATGTCTCTCACCACATCCCCTTTCTACTTCTCTATTTCATTAATTTTTAACCTTCCCTTTCATTTTTTGTTTGGGTACATTATATTTATTGTGTTTGGTAATTACATTTATTGACCGCCTTTCATTTTTTGTTTGGGTACATTATATTTATTTTGTTTGGTAATTTCTTCGAAATTTTACATCTCTGCATTACGTTTATTGACCGCCTGGCGAGGTGATAATGGAATCGCCTACGTCTGCGCGTGTTTCTGTGTGTGTGTGTGTGTGTCTGTGTGTGTGTGTGTGTGTCTGACTGTTCCCAAAACTTCTCGAAATCAAATGGGCAAATTGTATCCAAGGTCTGTGGGCTGTATCGTGGGATAGGCTTGTTTGTTAATAATTCTGGCGAAACTTCGATGCTATGCCTACAATTGCCAAAAGGTTTGCAGGAAAAAAATACAGTCTAACTTTTTCTTTTAGCTTGTCATTATTCACAGTTTTCTATCATGCTCTCAACGGCTATAAGAAATTCTTCAAAGGCCTGTTAAACTAGATGATCTTAACCAACACAATACCCCTGACTTCAGGCTTCTACATGCTGGCGTGATTTAAGTGGAGTAAACAGCGAAATCCTGAGTCTCTTTTTTCGATAATGGTAAAGCTGCTATAATGTGCATCCGATTTCCAGAGGATTACTGATCTAGTTTTCTAGTGATGGCGTGCGAGATACAGTCAAGAATGTATGTTTTCGTTTTTACCCTTTATATATTTTCAATTCTTCTCATTGCCTCCTTAACTAATTCCCCCCCCCTCTCTCTCTCTCTCTCTCTCTCTCTCTCCTTCTTCTTCTTCTTCTTCTTTTCTTCTTTCACCCTTTTGTCCTTATCAACATTCTCTTCGTTCTCTTACTACTTTATTTCAGCACTTTCTCTTCCTCTCTGTCTACGTCTTCTTTTTCCTCCTTCTCCTTCTCCTCCTCCTCCTCCACCTCCTCCTCTTCCTCCACCTTTTTCTCCTTTTCCTCCTCCTCCTCCTCTTCCTCCACCTTTTTCTCCTTTTCCTCCTCCTCCTCCTCCTCCTTCTCCCCTTTTTCCTCTTCTTCTCCTTGTTCTCCTCCTCCTCCTCCTCCTCCTCCTTTTTCTTCTACTTCTCCTTATTCTCCTCCTCGTCCCGCTTTTTCCTCTACTTCTCCTCCTTTTTCTCCTCCTCCTCCTTTTATTCTACTTCTCCTTATTCTCCTCCTCCTCCTCCTCCTTCTCCTTGTTTTCGTTATTGTTGTTGTTACTGTTGTTGTTGTTGTTGTTATTATTATTATTATTATTATTGTTGTTATTGTTCTACTAGCACTAATATTGTTGCATTTCTAGTTATCATCTTTCTCTTTCTCATACCATCATCATCATAATCTCCTTCTCCCCCTCTCCTCCTTATCCACTTCCTCATGCCCTTTCCCTTTTCCAGCTCCAGTTGTTTCATTCCTGTGTAGTGACTCGACGCAGCAAAGCTACTTTTTTTTTTTTCTTCAGCGAGTAGTTGCAGTGCACTAGAGTCTGTATAATAATGAACCGTTGTCTAATAATGGGTTTATCCAGCTTCTCCTCCTAGACGCATGGACCGATTCTGAAGAAACTTTTAGGAGCACTCCTTAGGGCCCCAGATATTGTTTACTATTTTTTTTTTTTCAAAAATTTGGAAATATATATAATTTCCGATATTATGACCGTTTCCCCTCAGCATTTTTTTTTTTTTCTGTAGCGAACCCAACGGAGACAAGTCCGCTTTCTTCGAGCCTTACCACATAATGTTATTCGTGCATATTTAGTTTATTTCTAAGTTCCGGAAAGTAAACAAAAGGTGACGGACCAAAAGAGCATAAGTTGCCGTAGGCTGCCTTACTCCAGTTCATGAAGAACAGGCAAGCGGTAGCAACGCTATATTTCTGAGGTATTCCAAACCCTGCTAGCAACCGCTGCTCTTAGTCGTGTTCATATTAGACACGAATCGAACAAGTCTGAGTCTGGTGGCACCCAGGCAAATTTGGTAATGGAAAATCTTTTTGGTAAGGAAACATTGTGATTTAGGATTAAGAGTAAATTTGCCAAGGAATATGTAAGAGTTTGCATTGCTCATAATCACAGTTTATTTGAGGTGCCGTGATATATTTCCTGTGGATATTATTAACAGTTATAGTACGCGGTAACTTGTTTCCTTCTCGGTAATTTTCATAAGGCATAGTCATTCATAATATGCATGTATTTCTAGTGAGTGAAAACAATATACAGTATGTTATCTGAGTTTCAATAAATGTGGGATTTACGTTACAGACATTAGCTTTAATACGAAGTGCCTGGATATAATTACTGACGAATTATTATCTAAAAAATAAAATCTTTGCCTACTGTATTTAAAGTAGCGGCAATGGCTAGAGTTGTGGTCACTCACTACCTCTCCAAAGAGAAGGTGTAGTTTCAGTGGCACTGTATTTTAACCCAAGTACTGGCAGTGATAGTGCCATTACTTTAAGCAGGTGGTGAGCACAACACTTTTTTCTCACCACCTCACTATCTCTCACCACATTTCTTCCTCCTCCTCCTCCTCCTCCTCCTCCTCTTCCTCTCTGACCTCATTTATGTCTACCATACCTTTCCACTCCATTGTTCTTCCCCTCCTCCTTCTCAACACTTTTCCCTTCCTCCTCTTATATTATCTCCTCCGCCTTCTCCTCCTTTTTTTTATGTGTTTTTCTTCTTTTTTCTGTTCCTTTTTCTTCTCCTTTACCTCCTCCTCCTCCTCCCCCTCCTCCTCTTTCTTCTTCTTCTTCTTCTTCTTCTTCTTCTCCTCCTCCTCCTCCTCCTCCTCCTCCTCCTCCTCCTCCTATTCCTCCTCCTCCTCCTCGGAACACCCTGACCACAATGGACTCCCACGTGAAATTTAATTAAGTAAAAGTTCAAGACAGACTGAGCGAATGGGAGAGGAGGGAGGAAGGGCTGGGAAAGAGAGAGAGAATAGGAGAGAGAAGGAAGGGAATAGAATGTGAGAGGAAAAAATGGGAAAGAAAAGGAGAAGACTGAGAGAGGGAGAGGCAATATAGAGGGTAAGGAGAGAGAGAGAAGGGGGGGAGGGGACAGAAAAATGGGAGAAAGAGGGAGAGAGGAACCATAAGAGCTGGGAAAGGGGAGGAGTGAAATTGAAGGAGGAGACAAGAAGGGAGAAGAGGAAGAGGAGAGAAGGAGGAGAAGGGAGAAGAGGAAGAGGAGAGAAGGAGGAGAAGAGAGAAGAGGAAGAGGAGAGAAGGAGGAGAAGGAGATAGAGACAAAAATAGACAAGAGGAAAAGGACGGGAAGGAGACATGGACTGGGGAGAAGGACGGGAAGGAGAGAAAGAGAGGAGAGAAGGAGAAAGGGATAGAGGGAGACGGGAGGAGACAGAGAAAGGGAGTGGGGAAGGAGAAAAGATCTTGGTGAGAAGGGAGGAAAAATATAGGGAGGGAGAGGATGAGGGTAAGGGAGGAGAGAATGGAGCTGAGTAGAGAGAGAAGGGAATGAGGAAAAGGGAGATGGAGGAAGAGGAAGGTGATGAGGGAAAGGATGAACTAGAGGGTGACAATATTGAGACGAGAGAGGGAGAGGTGGACAGGAAATGGGGAGAAATATGGAAAGAGAAGATGAGGGGAGAGAAACGATGGAGGAGGAGGAGGAGAAGGAAGAGGCTGAGAAGAGAGGGAGAAAGGAAAGGTTAGTGTAGAGGGGAAGGAATAGAAACAGAGAGAGAGAGAGAGAGAGAGAGAGAAGAAATGAAAAGACAAGGGAGAAGAAAACAGAAGAGAAGAAGAAAAAAGGAAAAAGAAACAAACGAGATAAGAAAAAAGAAAAGCGAAAAAGAAAAGAAGTGGGAAAAAGAAAATAAAAGAGAATAAGAAAAGAAAAGAAACAGAAAAGAGAAAAAGAAAAGAGAAAAAGAAAAGAGAAAAAAGAAGAAAAAAGAAAAGAAAAAGAGCAGGAAAAAGAAAAAAGAAAAGAACAATAGAAAGAGCAAAGAGAAGAAACAAATGCTGTAGTTGCCTGACCCAAAAATGGTGGTTGGCTGGGGAGGGAAGGAGTGTGGGAAGATGATAGCGGGTTCAGACTGACGGCCTCTGTGTCGGCTTGAGGAGTGTGCTCTCATATTGTGGGAGGACAGGGGGGGTGGGTGACAGGAATGTAGGTGGATAGGGAATTTGAAGAAAGTGTGGGGGTGGAGACAGGTGGGTGGGGTGGTGGGGATGTAGAAAAAGTGTGCGTGTGGAGATAGGTGGATGGGGATGTGGAGAAGGTGTGGGTGTGGAGATAGGTGGGTGGGATGGATGAGAATGTGGAGAAGGTGCAGGGGTGGTGGGTTATGTGTATGGAAGCTGAGTTCCAAAACGACGAAAATGAAAGAAATAATATAGTGTGCAGGGTGGTCCATATATTACACTCCTCCTACACTCCACCGGGAGAGTTCATTGCTACTGGGACGGCTCTGTCAGCGTTACCAGTGTCTATCCTTCATCACTTATTCTGTTCCTACTTTTACTGCCACACCCACACCCACACCAGCAGACTGAGCCGTCCCCGCAACACACAAGATTCCTCCACATAAGAGAGAGAGAGAGAGAGAGAGAGAGAGAGAGAGAGAGAGAGAGAGAGAGAGAGAAGAAAAAAAGAAAAGACAAGGAAGAAGAAAACGGAAGAGAAGAAAAAGAGAAAAAAAGAAACAGGAAAGAGATAAGAAAAAAGAAAAGTGAAAAGAAAAGAAATGGGAAAAAGAAAAAGGAATATGATTTGAGAAAAGAAATAGAAAATAAAAGAGAAAAAGAAAAAACGAAAAGAAGAAAAGAACAAATAAAAAAAAAAGAAAGGAAAAAGGAAAAAGAAAAGAAAAAACATATAAGGAGCAGAAAGCAGAGAAGAAAAAAAATGCCGTAGTTCCCTGTAGCAGAAATGAAAAAATGTTGTGTCGTTGGTGTTGGGCTGGGGAGGGAAGGAGTGTGGGAAGATGATAGCGGGTTCAGACTGACGGCCTCTGTGTCGGCTTGAGGAGTGTGCTGTCATATTGTGGGAGGACAGGGTGGGTGGGTGACAGGAATGTGGGTGGATAGGGATTTTGGAGAAAGTGTGGGGGTGGAGATAAGTGAGTGGGGTGGATGAGGCTGTGGAGGTGTGGGTGTGGAGATAGGTGGATAGGGATGTGGAAGGTGTGGGGGTGGAGATAGGTGGGTGGGATGGATGGGGATGTGGAGAAGGTGTTGGGGTGGAGGGTTAATTGTATGGAGGTGGGGGGTTAATTGTATGGAGACTGAGGTGCAAAACGACGAAAATGAAAGAAATAATATACTGTGCGGGGTGGTCCATACATGACATTCCTCTTACACTCCATCGGGAGAGTTCTTTGCTACTGGGAAGGCTCTGTCAACGTTACTAGTGTTTATCCTTCATCACTTTTTCAGTTCCTACTTTTACTGCCACACCCACACCCATACCAGCAGACTGAGCCGTCCCCGCAACACACAAGATTCCTTCAAACGAGTTTCTAAAGGAGCGCTATTTACGGACCACCCTGAACACTCCCAAGGCTAACACACTCCCCTCTGTCACCTTCTAGCTAGCAAATGTATACCGCATCTCCCTCTCTCTCTCTCTCTCTCTCTCTCTCTCAAGCCGCTGGCAGATTACGGAGATTCAGCCTACGTGATCACGGTGCATTTCAGTCTGGTGCCAAGATATGCAAATAGGATGCTAACCCCCTCACTCACACACTCACACGCACGCACAAGGATCAAGACCACACACACACACACACACACACACACACACACACACACACACACACACACACACACACACACACACACACAGAGGCAGTCCAAAGGCAGATCTCAAAGGTCAGAGACAAACATTCAAATATATGCAGATTGTATGCCATTCGGGTCATAAAGGACTTAGTACGTTAGGAAATGGAGCGGAGCCTGGGATTTTGGTTATACATTTCACACATCACTTTATGATGATGATGATGATGATTATGATGATGATGATGATGATGATGATGATGATTATGATGATGATGATGATGATGATGATGATGATTATGATGATGATGATGATGATGATGATGATGATGATGATTTTGGCGATGTAGTACCTGAAATCGAGTTGTTCACTACGATGTCTTTTTTAATTATTTGTTTATTTCTTCGTTACTATGCTCCTTTTACATTACCTTAAGAGTAGATTTTCACCCTTCTTGCGGCTTATTTCATGTATTTCGATTGCAGAGTAAGACAGTACTGCCGCTCTGCATCCTTCTCATAGCACCTTTTCGTGACTAGCTTAATTTTCTAGTGCCTATCCATTGCTACAACTACGTATTCAAGACGGAGAGATGTCAATTTTTGGCCACGTTAATGCAAAACGTGTATACAGATCGATTTTACTCAGCATTTTGTTTTTATTGCCATGCCAGACTGTTTGATTCAGCATTTTATTCCTGCCATCAAAAGGTAAATATATTTATTTTTCTGATTTATTTATTTATTTTCTTACTCATGGACGCTGTGCTCATAATGTGGCGTTTTGATATGGCTTTGTGGAAAACGTTTGGGGAAATATTTTGAGATGGTTGGCCCTGCGGAGACGATGGAGAATGAGGGATTGACTACGAGAGAGTATATGAGTCATGTGGAGCGGGGAGAGACAAGGGAAGACCGAGGTTGAAATGGATGGGGGAAGGAGAGAAGGAGACTGAGGATAAGATGGGAGGATGGCGTAGAGAGGTATCATGAGAGAGAGAGAAGTGAGTTGGAAGGAGGACAACCAGCTGGCAGAGGACAGGGTAACATGATGATTCGTTTGTGGCCACCTCTTACGGGATTAAAGCGACTGGCTATAGTTAGATAGACAGAAATGGAAATATATAGGTAGATAGATTAGATATAAATAGATCGGTACACAGGTAGATAGATCAGTACATAGGTAGGTGGATATATAGATAGGCAGAAACAGTGACATTCAGTATTATTATTTTTTCCTACTACCAGATGGTTATATTCAGGCTAGTAGTGAATGGTTTCGTGAAGGCTAAATCTAATACCTCCAGTCAGAGAACCGGATTCGAGAGAAAACGGCCCCAGTAGAAAATGCCCTTCACCAAAACGTCCCCACTTAAACCAAACGAATGAAACGATAATGACGTGTTAGGCTGCGGGGGTTAAATATGAAAGCGAGGGGGGAGAGGGGGATGAAAATGAGTAACACATTTCTTCATTTCACATTCACGTTCTGTAATTAAGAATTTGAAATTGGGCTTCCGTTTAACTATGCTACTCACGCTCACAATCATCACTGCCTCACGAATCTGTCATCGCTATATCATCATTCCTCCTGACTGGACAAGGGGTTTGGTCATCCTTGTCTGGAAGGTAAAGGAGACCAACGTGACTACAGTAATTAACGTGGTGTTACAGTGCTCGGTGTGCCAGGCCAAGCTCTGGTTTATGTGTTTTTGGTGCTAGTCCGGGATGATTTGCTCAAGTTTTAGAGGCCTGAGCAATCCGGATTCACGCACAAGTAATCAGCTACCCTGATCTGAGCACTTTGAATTCTCACGGAATATCGACGAGAAACTCGGGAAAGATTTCTATACTCTTTTTACTCTAACCTGGTCTAAAATTGACGTCTCTTCACCTTGAGTGTAGAGATGTACGGTACAGACAGTTTAACACTAAAACATGATGTTAGTCACGAAAAAAAAGCAAAGGAAAATATGAGGAGCCGTAGTATAGTCCTTTTCTGCCACAGAGCAACGGGATGGGAGTTCCTTTAACACCCCATGCTCCGCACAGAGATTATCCAGCTCAGCAATATCACCATCACCATCATCCACTTTGACACTATTACCACTGTCACCACTATCACCATCCTTATCATCATTGGTACCACTGCAACCGCCATTTTTAAATCACTATCGCCACTATCATTCAAATACTATCATCACTACAACTACAGCCTCAGTCATTATCATCTTCATCATTTAATGTAATTAATAATGCTGTTTTGCCATGATTATTACACTCAGCCATTTACCATCACTTAACACAATGCTAACGCCATTTTCACCATCCTAGTCACTTAACATTATCTTGATCACCATCTAAAATCACTAACCAAGCAGTCTATCACCATCACTAACACCACCATGCTAATCTATCACCATCACTAACACCACCATGGTAATCTATCACCTCCACTAACACCACCATGCAAGTTATCACCATCACTAAACATGCCAATCAGTCACTTTCAGTAGCACCAACCTGCCAACCTGTCACCATCACTGACACCACCGACTCAGTCTATCACCATCGCTAACACTAATCTATCACCATCAGCACTAACATCCTATACAGTAAGCTTCATTAACACCACCACCTACAGTCGCTATCAAAACCATCACAAATACCACAAATACAGTATACCATTATCACACTGACACCACTACAACCACCATCACCAACATCATACCAGCCTATCACCATGCCAGTCTACTACTATACCATCTACAGTCAGCTACCATCACTCACTACCATGCTAATCTACTTTATCAACACCTACCATCACTGATTTCCGCCTTTACTTCCACCGTCATTAACCACTGTCATCACCACAACAACCACTATTACCATCATCATCACTACAACCGTTATCGCCATCATAACTACCACTATAACCATTATCACTATCATCACCACCACTAGTACAACCTAAATCATTATCATCACCATCACCACAACTTCAGCCATTGTCAATATACCACTACCACATTACAACCACTACCCATCACCTCAACCACGATCACCACCATTTCAGTCATTATCACGTGATCACCAAACCACCACTATAACCATTATCACCATCATCATCTCCATCAGTTTAACCACTACCGTCACTACGATCACCACCACCACGATCGCTGTTACCGTCACCGCCACTGTTCCAACCACTACCATCAGAACCACCTCCAGTACCGCTATATTAATCAGCCACTATCAACTACAGTCATAACGACCATCACAAACTTCCACCATCATCACCGCCACAGCAAAAACCACAATTATCACAACAACCACAAACATCATAACCGCATCACCACAATATCACAATCCCTACAAATAATCCTTCATTCTATACAATTTACAGATTACCACCATCGACCTCCTAAAATAAGACAAGCTCCAGAAGGTTAAAAAGACATAAATAAACAAAATCCAAAATGGCCCCCAAATTCACAAAGATAATTTAGTAAAGTACATTGCGAGAGAAAATGAAAGTGAAGATTCTAAGTAATGGGGTAAGAAAATGAGAAAGAACGAATTTGGCAAGCCGAATGAAGTCGAAAATTAGAAAGAGTTTGGAAAAGAAAGAACGAAAGGAATGGGAGAGCAGCTTGAGTGAGAGAAGAACAGAGAGTGTATGGGATGGGCGACTGAGATCAAGGATACGGGGGAATCTGGGGATCTCCGAGACATAGGCTGTCAATGCCTCTTGTAGGAAATGGTGGAGGCCAAAACGAGACGAGCTCCCTCTCTCTTTCATACGCGACCTAGCCACCTCCCCCGACTCCATTCCACGGCTTGAACAGCTCCCGTCTGTCAAACTGCAACGTAAAAGGTTTCTAAAAGCCAAAATCAATGGCCACAGGTGTAGTATGCGTTTGGACACTGGCTGTACCAACTGCTTCATGAGATACTTCACCGCAAAACGGCTCGGGGTGTTGGAGCAGGAGACGTATACAGCCATTGCGATGGTAAAACTGTGGTAAGGAACAAAGACATTCACCTTCATTGTGGCCGAAAACGTCAGAGTTGAGCTGGACAACGACTTGTATTTCTTTGTGGACGTCCTTGTCTTTGAGTTCAGGAAGATGCCCTCCTACTTGAGTAACATCATGCTGGATTGCGACACACTCCTGCGCGTGGATGTTGCTCAGAGGTTTACCAGCCGTTCCTCAACTCTCTACTTCCAAGACGTTGACGGCATGCAAACCCGTGCGACAAAATGGCGGGAAAGTCATCCCGGAGCCACGGTTTACTTACTAAACGTAGCCCCAACTACAAATCCATCCGCTGATGTCCTCTCCGTTTTAATAGACTCCGGAGCGAAGGACTTTTACATATCCTCCAAGGGGCTCCGGAAACTAGGCCGGGAGAAGTTGCCAAGGAATGTGAGTATCGTAACGGAGGGGGCGAAGATCTCCTACGATAACATCCGTATGACCGGCACGGACGACTTCGATATGGTGTTTGGAAGGAAGGTGCTGGAGCTGTACAATTGCCTTCTGGAGTACCGTCAGGAGCGTCTTTACTTTGAGGTTGATGGTCGCGTCCTTGTGGCCAAAGTGAAGGTCGTGGCCATGTGAGAAAATCCTGCAAACAAAGCCCTTTTAAGGACATGAGTAAATCTGAACTTAGTCTTGTTACTGCCAAGCTCTTTTATTCTTGTTCTTACAATACTGTTTTATTTTTTCTACCACAATACTTCTTTCTATCACAAAACTACTTCATTATTCCTACCAAAGATCTACTTCAGTCTTTCTACCACAAAAGGCTTCATTCTTTCTACCACAAAACTATTTCATTCATTCTACAACAAAGCTCTACCACAAAAACTACTTCATTCTTTCCACCACAAGACTACTTCATTCTTTTTCTAAAACAAAAACACTTTAGTCTTTCCTCCACAAAACCAACCTTTCTACCACATAAATACTTCATTCTTTGTACCAAAAAATTAAATCTTTCTACCCCGAAACTACTTCATTCTTTCTACCACAATACTATTTTTTCTACCACAAGATTACATTCTTTCTGCCATGTAACTACTTCATCCTTTACACAACAAAAGTGCTTCATTTTTTAAATCAAAATAAATTTCAATCTTTCCACCGCAAAGCTACTATCATATCCTCTCACAAAACTCTTCTCGTTACCACCAACCGTATAAATTCTTTCTGCCACAAATATCATATATTCCTACCAGTGTCATACGATCCAGGTAAGGATGCCATTTCAGAGCATAAAAAAAATATATACAGTATTGTTGCGCCGGTGGACGATATTATTCTGCTTAAAAGCAACCTTTCGTTGTCCAAAGATATCAGGAGCTGTCTTATTTTACGATTTTTTCGTCATCGATTTTTATCTGTATTTTCTACATTTTGCTCCCAAGAATTTTGTTTATCTATATATCAATCTATCTATCTTAGCCGTCGATCTGTCTATCTTTCCTTATCTATCTATCTGTCGATATATATTTGTTTCTATTTATTTATTGAGAGAGAGAGAGAGCTCTTTCTCTCTCTCTCTCTCTCTCTCTCTCTCGTGCAGCTTTCATGTTTTGCAGACGTTTTGATGACCCCTGTAGGTTATTAAGGCAATCACGTTTATGACATTTACAAAAATTAAGCATGATATCCTGATGCTGTTTCACGTGACTCAGCCTATCTCCTTGTCACTGATCATTAACTTGCTGTACTCTTTCTTCACCCTAATTTGTCCAATAATTGCAATCTCTAAATCATGAATTCTGAGTTGTAGCAAAAGATTAACGCAGGAATAAGATGCTAGTCACGAAGAAGTGCGGTGAAAAGGATATAGAGCCGTAGTATTATGTTTTTCCACCACTGAACTATAACAAATATCCTTATGCTGTTTTGCTCTTATCTTTTATGTCACTGTTTCAAAAGAGCTTGATGAATTTAGGTATATACACAATAGCCATCAGAAACGTTGGTGGATAAAGCATTACTACTGTTACTACTACTACTACTACTACTACTACTAGAGCTGTTGCTGCTACTGAAATATTACTATTCTATTCACTATTAATATTACTGCTACTGTTACTACTACTGCTACTACTGGTGCTGCTGCTGCTGCTGCTGCTGAACTATTACTCTTCTATTCACTATTACTATAACTGCTGCTGTTACTACTACTGCTACTACTACCAGTGCTACTACTACTGCTATTATTACTACAACTACCACTACTACAATAATGCACAAAACGCTCGTATCTGCGACATAATCTGAATTCCTCGCGTGGCTCGAATAACTCTTGTAGGACATAAATGAGTCTCTAACGGGACATTCCAGCATTGTGTGTGTGTGTGTGTGTGTGTGTCAGAGAGAGAGAGAGAGAGAGAGAGAGAGAGAGAGAGAGAGAGAGAGAGAGAGTGTGTGTGTGTGTGTGTGTGTGTGTGTGTGTGTGTGTAACCTCGATGTTAATATTAAAACACAATAACCACCATACTAACAGCATCATATGAAAATCACCTGTGCAAGTTTGCTTATGCAATTCTTTTTATCATAGTTAATCTCAAACTTCATGTAGGAAACATATGACGTTTTGCCTTAGTTTCTTTTGCGTTTCCTCTTATTTTCCATTTTATACTTTCTACTTCCAGAAATAATATTTGTAAGAAAACAGACACATTAAGATGGCTAATAAAGGGTGTCCCTCGAGTTTTTAACATAAGGGGGTATTCAAGTGCCAATTTAGAGTGAAAGTACTGTATCATCACGAGTCTAATTCTCAACCACTAAGGAGCTGCAATTGCTGAAGCCCTTGTGGGTGAAAGTAGTCTGCCATATTAAGCCTATATTTTCACTGGAAAGTGTAGCTCCTTAACAGTTTATATTTAATCCATGCTGATAATAGCATTTCTTATTCAAAATTAATCCTACAATAACCTCCTGAAATTTCTAATAAATCTTGCGGAACACCCTGCATAACCTGTGTACCTATAAAATCGTCTCCTAAACTTCCAGCTTAATCTACATAACTAATCTGTCAATAACTGTACTTAGAAACACACACACACACACACACACACACACACACACACACAAAGAAAGAATGAAGCAAATAAAAACACCCCAAAATCTTATATATATTTACAGGTATTAAGGCCCAGCAAACAGTAAAAAATTTGTTGGATTCTGTACATCCCTTCAGTTCAGTGTCGTATAATTCATCCTATTCTTGCTACTCCCTACGTTTCCATCCAACTCAGGGGAGACTTTGAATGGTTAGATACAGACTTGACTGGCTTGCATTTTTACTATACCTGGTCGTTCCTCAACCCTTTCTACCTGGTGATGTATTTGTATTCCATTCTTACTCCCTCCTGACAATATCATCGAGAATAGGAGAGCCTCCTAATGGAGAAGTTAATGGAGAGTATATCTAACTTCTCCAGTTCGAAAAAGTCTCTCCAAAGGTGTATAATATTGCCTGGAGGTGGAAAGACTGGAATAAAAAATACGATGTTGGATTTAATGGGTTAAGCTGATGACAATTGTCTGGGAGTAATTAAACTGAATTTTAAAAAATTCGATTGAAGGGAATTCTTAATCTTTTTCTGAAGAAAACATTACGTCCAACTGATGATGACGTTTAGATATTCTATCCTTTCTCCATCAAACGATTTATTGGGATTAGGAGAGGCCTCCACCCTAGTTAAGGGTTGCTAGGTCTAGTTTTAATCTTTAACATATAATTTTATTATATTTTATTTCTAATACCGCCAGATGGTTTTATTCAGCTGAGGCTTGACTTGTCGTACTAGATAGGTAAAAGATATGGGTGATATTTTTTAATAAGCACACACACACACACACACACACACAAACACACACACACACACACACACACACACACACACACACACACACACGAAACATATTGCACTCCAACATTATCACCATTAAAAAAATAATAAATCTGCATCATACAATGTGTTATTAAACGTTCACGTGGTTGGCTGGCAGTTTCACAATATTTATGAGTGTATGAAAGCCACACAGTTTCTGACAAACGTTTGCGTTTTTAGCTCTACTTCGCAACAAATGGGCATGCAAGCAAAAGGCACATCTATTTTTCAAAACTGTTTTGTATTTTTAAAGCCTTTTGATGTAAGTAAAGTATGATTTGTTTCTCTTTCCATTTTGCTAACTGCGCTGTGTACCTTAGCATTCATGGTACATACAGGGTTCATATATGATCCTCACAATTCTTCTATATTTTTGTGAGAGCTATCGTGACGGTGAGGCATGCTGGTCTACTTACCTGGTTACTGAATGCGCTGTGCTATGTGGAATTGGAGTTAAATCCGTCAGCTCCTCTTAACTGTTCATTATATTGGGAATTTGTATAACCCTTGACGTGTTTTGCTTCCTTTAACTGTTTTGCTGAACGCACTTTTTAGCTTGGCATGCAGGCTACAACCATCCAAAGCTCACAACCGCTCCGTGTGCCACTGCTGAATCCATGTTCTGAACACCTTGATACAGAGACTGGTATATCTCTTGGCGACACTTTCTTGTTAGGTTCGCTGATTCTGAGGCTGAGGCAGAGGACTGGGCCTGAGTGAGCAAGAGTGAGAAAATGAACTGTCCGTCTTTCACTACCTTATGAAAGGTGCTTTAATTACTTCACTCTGATAACGAGTCGTACTTTTGTTTTTGCTAATGTCGGACTTTGAACTGGCGTGGTTAGATATGGCCTATATTAATTCCCCAACTACTGGGATGTTTCCTGAGGTGAATAAAATCGCTTGGAGTTAACAAGAATATCCCACTGAGAGCCCTGGTCCAGAACAATTGATGAAGCAATGCATTTTCTATAGTTAATAAAAGAGTTCAGACCTAATGACTTTCCCTAGTATGAGCCAATAGGAGGAAGGTGGTACGCTAAGTATTCTTCCACCAACATCCCACACGCAACTACCTTGGGATCCATTGAGATATAATACGTAATTCGTCACAAGAAGTGGTTAACGCATAGGTGGAGGCCCTGTTATGCTGGCAATATGTCAAAAAGTGTACATGTGTGACAGTTCAGACACTATTGACATGACATAATCTAAATCGCTCATGATTTTATTTGTTAGGTCATTAGAGCCTAACCTTGGCTCATGTCTGGTTGCACTTCTGTTGGCTAGGAGCACGTCGGGATGTTGCACAACGTTGTAACGTTCTTTAAATTGTATGTCAGTTTGTAAGGCCTATTCCTGATATACCTTTGCTTCCAATTGCTTCTTTCGACACCCCTCTCAGCGCAATATTAGTGGACACAACTGGACCATTGCTAAAGATATCATCAGGTCATTATTATGTCCTACACATGATCGATATGCTCTAGTAGATATCCTGAGGTAAATCCTATACGACACAGCCACGCGGTTGTAAAGAAAATGCTTGTCTTTTTCATCAGGTTTGGGTTGCCGAGGAAAGTGCAGTCACATCAAGGCAGCAAGTTTCATGTCCACATTTTTATTCAGTCGTTGGAAGAACTGAACACTGAACAAATAACCGATACTACATATTGTACTGTTCTCATAGTCAGGGCACTTTGGAGAGAGACCATCAAACCATAAAATCTGAGCTTATACCGTACTATCAGAAACACTGGCATGAGGGGTACTCTTGGTAGCGTATTATCTGCCACTAGATATAAAGTTATTAATTTTACTATTCTCCATTTGAACTTAGGGTTGTATGAGTAAGCCTTGAATCGCAAAGTGAAATGCAAAGCCCAGATTTTTAACTGTCATTTGTGGAACGTCTGCTTTAATTACATATGGTCAGCCTGCATCCCATACTACAGAATGCAGCCAACAACCATATAGGAAGACCAGACTTATCCCATCTTCGTCATGTACGTCAGAAATTATCGCAAAAATTAATGGGAGTATGCATTTCACAGTAAGGTCAAAGGTCTAAGCATAAAGCCTTTATTTTTGGCATTAAATGAAAGATCGTTCTGAAACTGCTGAAAAACAATGACTCATTCAAACGGTGAAGGAAATTTCCTACTCCATGTTTCTGTTTTCAAGGAGAGGCTTACCAAGAGTTGGGAAGTTGCTGGAACTAATCTGGAGTCTTCTTGAGAATGAAGAAACCGTGATATGATTCCATCAAAGAAGCTAAAAACACTTCTTCAAGCAGGCAACCAAGTGTTGATGTTATTACTTAAGCATGGACATATATTAGAAGCTATATTTAGGGTATTATAATATAAATGACAGAAAGATATAGTGGGTTTGTTATAACCTGATGAAAGTTCATAACCTCTTTTAGCTCAGTTGATAGTCACTCGTAGTCAGACTGGATGGTCAATTTGCGTAGTAACAAAGGAAACTCAATTGTATCGCACAATTAAGAATCAACAAATTTCATGCAACTACAACTTAGTGTTCAACTTGTGTGTGGCCAAGTTCATTCAGATGAAAACAAACAAAAAAGACATTATTATAGAAATGAATCACAGGGACGTACTTTGAATGGATGAGGTCTCGTATACCTTTTCCTAAGCGAAAAAATCTGGTGGTGGCGGTGGTGGCGGTGGGGGGGGGGGTGAGGGCAGTGAGGAGGGATTTGTGTATGTAAGTATGCCATTCACAAGGTAACGTATAATGTCCCTTAATCTGCAAACTGAAACAGGAACGTGAGATTGGACACCGGTTAATCTCAGAATTTGTCAGTGTAGTGACGATAAAATCCAGGATGAGTCCCATATAATGCTAGAATGCACTACGTCAGAAGTCCTTCCTCGACGGTATCCAAACTTATCTTTTATCTCACTAAAGGATTTCCTTAGTTAGAATAATAAAAACACAGAAATGTGCAAATTCACTGATGAAATGTTAAAACTTTACACTACAAATGACTAAGAATTTAGGAAATACTGTTCTACGAGTAATAGCTTGAATATATTTGATTTTCTGTAATATGAATATTTATTGCCATTGCTTTTGTACATTATGTCTCTTGTATTATGAAAGAAAAAGTGTCCTAATTCATACTTCCAGTAGTACTCTCATATATCTGACAAACAATTTTACGTAATTTTGTTTTCTTTCGGTTTATAAACTAATTTGTTACTGTGTAATGATTTATGTCAATAGAATAACTAATTTTGTGTGTGTGTGTGTGTGTGTGTGTGTGTGTGTGTGTGTGTGTGTGTGTGTGTATCAAGCCTATTCGTCTTCATGGTACTTTACCCATCACTGTCACATACAAAAACACATATACTCACACACACTCACACACATGTAAAGTACAGTATATACAAATTGCAATCTGATGACTCTGCATCATTAAGTTAAAGTAACACGGGCTATATATAAAGCCATCCTCTCAGCCCCTGCCACCAGACACGCCCACACTCTTATTTATTTTAATTGGGTAGGGTACAGGGATGCTGGGGTACGAGGGTAGAAATAAATATGGATGGATAGAGTG
Source organism: Coenobita brevimanus (assembly GCF_032717465.1). Taxonomy (NCBI): domain Eukaryota; kingdom Metazoa; phylum Arthropoda; class Malacostraca; order Decapoda; family Coenobitidae; genus Coenobita; species Coenobita brevimanus. Next base: position 6,221,053 of record NC_136992.1, on the reverse strand, counting down.
ATAGACACACTCACAGAGAGAGAGAGAGAGAGAGAGAGAGAGAGAGAGAGAGAGACTTGTAAATACAATGGACAGTCAATTTCCGGTAAAGGATTCAATGGGAAAATAAGAAGGAAATAGAAATCTGTTGATAAACATAGTAACTTCATGTCTATATAATATACCTCTGACCCTGAGGCAGGAACAGTGACATGATCAACTGATTTCTCTCGTTCTCACCTGGTACATAACACCTGTCAGTTTTACCCCATACCACCCCGGCCAGTCCCGCAATTACTCTATCACCTCATCCAACCCCGTCACCCTCAGGTAAACTGCCTCACCTCTCAGCTGTAACCAGTCTAATATACTATATCAGTAGCAGTGTGTCCGTGTGTGTGTGTGTGTGTGTGTGTGTGTGTGTGTGTGTGTGTGTATTTTGGGCAGCCGAAACTACACATTTAAATCGCACCAAAATTGGCACAGAAATCGCAAAAAATTCGCTGATTTGACAAACTTGGTCCCATAGCGATTGAAAAACTTTTACTATATTTAATTGGGCAATGACATTTTGACCAAAAAACGCCGCTCCCGGCGCCCGGTCGGTTGCCGTGGCCGAGTGGTTAATATCTCGGACTTGAGTGCGGACAGCTTGGGTTCCATTCCCGAAGCGAGGTAAGGGCGCCTTTCTTCGGTACGGAGGCGTCCTGGTGCACCAAAATTGGCATGCAAATCGCAGAAAATTCGCTGATGTCGAAAAACTTGGTCCCATCTCGATTAATGATTTTTTATTAGAGTTCAGAGTGATCAAAGTTTGGTTGGGAAAACAGTTCATTTAGTACCGGGACTTTTAGAAATCGAGTCTACCCAAGCCACGAGAAAGCGTGAGCGCAGCGCGAGAGCCCTCCGCAGGAGCAAATGCGAGAGAGCCCGAAGGGCCCACGAGCACTTGAATCATTTAAATTAATACTCCCCCATACCCCCACTCCACTCCTCCATACCCCGATTTCACATCCCATACCCTCACTCCACTCCCCCATACCCCCACTCCACTCTCCCATATCCCGATTGCACGTCTCCATACCCCCACTCCAAATTCCCATGCCCCACTCACCGTCCCCATACTCTCTCTCAGTCCCCAACATACCCCAACTCCACAGTCATCATTTCTTATGCCACTATCATCATACCTCATTCCAAGCTCCCTTACCCCACTACACGCCCCCACGCCACACTCTACATTTCCATACCCCATTCCACCCCCTGTCCCCATACCAGCCTTCATGCCCCCATACCCCCACTCCACGCCCTCATACTCCACTCCACGCCCCCATACCCCACTCCACGCCCCACATACCAAACTCAACGTCCCCATGCCCCTCTTCACGCCCTCACACCCCCACTCCACGCCTCCATATTCCTCCTTCACTCCTCCATACCCTCCATGCCTCCATACCCTACTCACCCCCATACTCCCACTCCAAGTCTCCATACTCGTCTCACGCTCCCTTACCCTCACTCCACGCCCTCATACTCCACTCCACGCCCCCAAACCCCACCCCATTCCCTAATACCTCACTCCACTCCCCCATACCTAACTCCACACCCCTTGTGCCCCTCTCCACGCTCCCATACTAACACTCCACGCCCTTAAACCTTCACTTCACGCCCCTATGCCCCCCTCCACGTGCTCATACCCTCCTCTATGCTTCCTATACCCCCACTTTGCAATCAAATACTCCACTCTAAGCTCCCATACCCCACCCCATGCCCCCACTCCACGTCTTCCTACCCCCACACCACGTCCCCACATTCCCTTTCCACGCCCTCATACACCCACTCTATACCCCACACCATCCCCCATACCCCACTTCACGTCCCTCAAATCCCCGATTCACGCCTCCCATACCGCACTTCATGCTTCCTGTACCCGCACTCCATGCCCCTTCACTCCACGTCCCCCCCCATATCCCCATTCCACTCACTGATACCCCTCCACTTCCCCCATACTCCCACTCCACTCCCCCATACCCTACTCCATGCCCTCATATTCCCACTCTACTCCCCCATACCCTACTCCAATCTTCCTTACCCTACTCCACTCCCATCCCATATCTCCACTCCACGCCCTCAGAGTCCCCCTAAACTCCCCCATATCCCTACTTCACCTTCCTATACCCCACTCCACGTCCCCTACACCTCAACTCCACCCTAAACTCCACACCCCAATATCCCCACTCCACATCCCCATACTAACACTCCACGACCCATACCGCACTCCACTCCCTCATACCCCCAAACGCTCCCCATACTCCCACTCTACGCTCCCATGTCGCACTCAAAGCCCCCATATCCCCGCTCCCCCATACCCCACTTCACTCCTCCATTCCCTACTCCATGTCCCCATACCACTTTCCACGCCCACATATCCCACTCCACGGCCACCCGATACCCCCACTTCACTACCCTATATTCCCCCTTCACTCCTCCATACCCCCCTCTTCACGCCTCAATACGCCCCATCACGCCTCCATACCCCCTTTCATGCCCCCATACACCCTGTCCCTCAGCCACACTTCCCACATGTCCCCCACCTACTCCTCACATGCTACCCCACTCCCCCTACTCACACACTCTCCCATTCCCCCATTCCCCTACTCTTCACATACTCCCACACTCCCTCACTCCCCCTACTCCTCACATACTCCCCCTACTTCTCACATAGCGTCCCCTCCCCCACTCCCCTTACTCCTCATATTCTCCCCCACTCACCTTCCCCCACCTACTCCACACCCACGCCCTCCAAACTTTCTGGACTCCATCACAAGACAAATGACCACCACTTTCGTCCCAGTCAGTTGGTGGTGCATTTATAACCCAGTGTGCATCTCCCATCCTGCAGTGCCAAAGAGTTCCTGCTTACCTGCATTTGTTACCTGCTTTGAGGGACAGGGTGCTGCCATCCATCTGTCTGCTTGTCTGCCTGTGTGTGTGTCGCCCTGTCTGCCCCCTCCCCCCCCCCTCTCTCTCTCTCTCTCTCTCTCTCTCTTCACTGCACTGTGGGAAAATCAATGGAAGGATCATTAATAACCGTTTCCGTCCTAGTAGTATAGTCATGTATTTTGCTTCCATCTTTGCTCTCTCAGGACGCTTTAGTTCAGCTGACGAGGGTATGGTAGCAGTATGAGAATTACTGAAGGTTGCATGTACTGTACCTGCTCCAGATCAAAGCCAATCGTGATAAATTTTTACCTGTATCACTACCGGAAGTCTTTCGCGAACTGAGCGAAATCGTCTGGTGACAGCAAGAATACTGGTGCCCACGGGCTGAATGTGTTGAAAGGTTGTGTACGGATTCTCGTTGGGTAATGAGGCTCCCTAGCACCTCTTCTTTAGCGTTTTTTTTTTTTTTTAGATACGGCTGGCAGATATCCCTTTATACGATATTTATGCAGAGTATGACGAGCTTTGAAAGACTGACGAGTATATAACACAGAATAAGGCATTAAGGTGTAATGAAAAATAAACCGCTTAGGAAAAGGCTTTAGGGGGTTTCCTTAACCGACGAGAATACGGGTCTGGTTGTAGTCAGTGAATTTTAAATGGAATTTGTAGTGCTAATGGTGGTGGTAACTACAGATTAAAGTTCTCCTTCTTTTTCAGTCCACCATCTTCCTTTCTGGGAAGAGGAGGAAGGGGGAAGAGGATTGAAGGACAATAATGTAACTGGGCAGCACCACCACCCAGTTATATCGGTGCCACCACGTGAAGGAGTCCATCCCCAACACCTATAATGAATTTGACTATTTTAAGGTCACTCACTAACCCCATCAGTTTTGGTGCGTCCTCTTTAGGATATTCTCCCTGCTACCAGACGATTTTATTTATCTAAATAAGGGTTCACACAAGTAAAACAAGTTATGAAGGCGGTCCATCCCTTCCAGATCGATAAAGTCTCTCTCGAGCTGAATAAAATCGTCCGGAGATAGCATGAGTAAAATAGAAAGCACGCCAACTGACTGAACGAGATAAACGCGGATATGATAATTATGTGAGTGGAAGATCTTCCATGCGAAGAAATAGGCGTTTTCGAGGCCATGGGGTTAACACTCTCGGGCTCCTATGATTCACTCTCAGCTGAATAAAATCGTGACGTATTATTTGGAGTAGATTACTAGAGTTGTGCCGACGATGAAAGGGTTAGTGGTGATGTCATAAAGACTTTGTAGTTAATTGTAGAGAAGTATATGTTAGACTTGTGGTCGAGCGGCTTTTATATCTTGTAGTAGTTTCCCCACCAGATGTCATGTAGTGACGGGAGAGGTAAAGAATAGTATGGGACTATCTTTATTTGTCTTGGAAATATTAAACAGGTATAATAGTATAAGTCCTGGGTAGCTACCTCCCTGTCTCGCTATCTCTCTCTCTCTCTCTGTTCTCAAGCTAATCTCCGTCTCGACCTCTCTATAGGGTCGCTTGTCTCCTTCTAAACTCTCTTTCCTGAAATCTCGTGTAGTAGGGTGTGTGTGTCCCGCACCTTCCTCATGGCAACAGAACCTTCTCACGAGAGGACTGCTGACAGCTATGAATCATCTCCTTACTGGCCGCTGTCGTCAGCTTTCCCCCGTGTAAGCGTTTAGCGCTGCTCGCCTCTCGCAAACACAACACCTTCTCATCATTTGACTTCCTGCTTCTATCTGTCTCTCTATCTATCTATTTATCTATCTATCTATTATGTAGTCCTATATTTGCTCGGCCGCGCGAAAATGACGTACCATCGACATTTAATAGTTATAATATATTAATACATACTACATACACATTATAATGAACTTATAAGCTAATTAAGTGAAATACATAATATTGTAAAGTAACATAATTGTATGAATATTGTATACATATATTATGCATAGTAAATAGTGATTATTCAGTAATATTACATTTTAAATAAGTTGAATACATATTGGAATAAATGCATTAAAGTAAATTATTTAACTGTAATACAGTATGTACTTGGGTTATTATAGTGAATTGCATACATGCAAGAATAAAAATAGTTTAAAATTAAGAATATTGTAAGAGTTACTAATATTTCATTTAAAGATAATGGTACTGGTCTGCCATATATGGGTCATTCTTCTTTGTGTTATTATTATTATTTTTTTTTTTTTTTTTTTTTTTTTTATATATATATAATTAATACTATATACAAAATATATACACTTCATTAAGGGTGGTTAACTGTGATGTTAACTCTCCCCCACTAAACAATGACTCCAAATTAGCAATTCTTGCATGCATTCTGTGCATGGCCAACAGCAATACTGCAACAACAATGCAGATAATTATGAAGACAGAAGGTGCTTGGCTATACACATAATATGGGTTGAACATACTCAAACTCAAATCTTCCCAGGGCTTCATTGTTTCATTGATCAGCTGCATAGTTTCAAACTTAGGTGAAGTCAGCTTAATACTTGTGCTCACGTTTAAGTCCATATCAGGCAGTGGGTGGAAATGTTTGTGTGTATGATTGAGAATGGCGTAGTGATTGATGGTGGAAAAAGTAGACATGGATGGTGTAAATACCGCACAGTAGTCTGGTGCTATGTATAATCCTGAGGCTGATGTATGAGATGGTGGTATATCTGGACAGACTATGTAAACTGATGTGTTATGAGGGAAATAAAAACTGCGAGTGTCCAATGCGTTGATGGTGTACAAGTTTATCTGGAGCAAAAGTGAAGTTGCAATGATGATGAATATTGTTATTGCTGATGATAGCCATTTCACAAGGGACCGTATCAGTAGGCTGAAACGTGAAAATGTACGCAGGACAAAGATGAACAGCATGTAAGGATGTGCGGCACTTTCGCTCAATCGTTGACTCACTTGCGAAAGTGACAGTGTCTCGTCTCTGGAGACCATGATGAGTTCGGTGTCTGTGTTGATGTTGATGATGACTAAAGTGTTGTTGTTTCTATAGGGGAAGGGGTGGATTTGGTATACTGTGAACAGGTCTTCCGTGATGAATGGTACATGAACTATCACTGATGTTGGTGTTAGTGTTGCTTCCAAGTACGGGTAATATTGCATAAATTCCCTACTGCGGAACAATGGCTTCAATTTATGTTTATGTATGCCTTGACTAACTATCTGACGTAGCTCATGAACTGGGAGTAAGTCATTTGTGATCTTGCCATCACCAGCATTCGAAATTCCTTGCATAAGTGCCCTGAAATGATCTCTAGTGTTCTCTAATTGTAGTAGAATCGTGTCAATATGTTCTGTGATGATGGAGAAGTGCTGGAAAAGGGTAACGTTACCCTCCAAGTTATTTATTTTATCTATACTCGAGAGCTACGTTTTCTGCTTGTTTCAGATTTTTCACAATTGTTTTCATTGCTGAGTTCTGTCCTGTGATGAATTTATCTTGGTATGTTAGTACCTGAGCTATCTTATTAAATTTTTTGTTTATTTCTTTAAGGTCATCCTCTGTAGCCAATCCAAAGATGTTCCCAAGAATTGCGCCGCCCAGATCGAACAAACCGCGCTATTTGGCGAGTACGTGTGATGTTGTTCCTGTCGCTCAGCACCTCTGTTCCAGAAGATGGGAGATCTTGGATCATGACGAGCATAGATGACTTCGCCTGTTCTAGTTTCCATTTCGCTAACTTCACCATTTCATCCACTTCCTTGGTGATATGTGATTGTGAAACATAATTCCCTATCTTGAAGTCCAGAGTTCGCATCGGCGTCGCAAGTCTTTCTATATAAGTAGGTAAGTCATACAAGTAATCTAGACTTATTTCAGTACTCATGACATCCTTGACGATTGTAGTCGTGGCCGTTGGAGCTATGAGGCATCCTTGTCGTACTATATGCTTGGGGTCTAGGTGCGCATATACTCTTACTATGTATAGGAGAATCCATAGCATAAGTCCCTTCATCGTAACCTACCGAAAAAAAAAAATCTATTAATTTCCTATAAAGCTGTGGTTGATGATAGTGATGATGTGCGTTACGGTTGGCTGTTATTTCATTTATAGAAGGAGTTTAAATCGATATTTAATTCTCGTAAATGATGTACTGTAGATTTCATTGGAATAGTTGCACCTATGTTCGATTGTTTGGTATATGACCTTAATTTCTTTTTGTAATCATTGTTGTGTTCTTGCTTGGTTTCTTGAGGTACGTTCACCTGTTCGGTTGTATCCGAGGCTGAATAATTATGTGATAATTCCCTTGAAACTCGTTTTAAATGGTCAATATGAACTTGTTTTTCCTCGCCACTTGAAAGTGACTTAATTAAAACTTTGTTTGCCTTTATGTTAATTACTCTGTATGGGCCCTCAAATTTAGGGGATAATTTATTGTCTCTCGTATGAATGACTCCGTAAACAATGTCTCCTAAGCTGATAGGTGAAACTTTTGCCTTTTTGTTAAATGCCTCCGTCATTTCTTCCTTGGACATCGTTAATTGTTTTTGCACTCTTTTGTGAATGTCCTGGAATTCACGTAAACGGAGTTTAGAGTAATCATCGTAATTGTATATAGGCATGCTGTCACCTTCTAGGAGCTCATATGGTAATTTTTTATCCGTGCCATATATAATGAAATGTGGTGTGTCACCAATGGATTTATTTATAGACCCATTAATGGAGGCCTCTACTCTGGGAATCCAATCATCCCAGCTTGCATAATTTTCACTGAGAATGTGTCGTAGCACATCTAATACCTTTTTATTTTGTCTCTCTACCAACCCATTCGATGCTGGGTGATAGGCCAAAACGTTAACCTTTTTAATGTTGTATTGTTTACATATTTCTTGTAAGATCTCAGAATTAAATTCTCCTCCATTATCACTTATTAGTACCTTAGGGGTAGTAAAGCGACATATTACATTATCTGTTATTGCCTTTGCTACTGTCTCTGCTGTCTTATCTTTAATTGGAGCTAAAATGACATAACGGGAAAAATGATCCGTTGCTACGAATAAGTATAGGTTATTATTGTATGATAATGGCATCTTGAGTAAATCAACAGCGACAACGTCCCATGGCTGATGTGGTACTGGGTAATTACCCATCGGTGCAGGTGTGATTGGGTATCCTTTGTGTTTCGCACATGATTCGCATCTGTCTATATGATTGTGTATATCTCTTCGTAATGAAGGCCAGTAATATAATAGCTGGGCTTGGTTGAATGTCTTATCCTTTCCAGGGTGTCCTGCATGTGGGCTGTCGTGTATCATTCGTAATACTTGGGGTACCATGTCATTAGGTACTACCAACTGGTTAGTATTTCTTTGGCGTTTTGGTTGTTTAGAGTTAATTTTGTATAATGTATTATTGACCATTGTGAATTGTTCAAGTGGGACATGCAGTTTGGGTAATTGTATGTCATCTCCACTTTCTAACTTGTATATTACTTTTGACCATACTGGGTCAAGTCTTTGTGCCTTTGCGATATCCTCGTGGTTTGGGATATTTCCTTTGAGATCTAACGCCGCAACCTGAATTGTGTTCGGGTTCCTAGATAATGCGTCCGCTACTATATTCATTTTACCTTGTATATAATGTATTTGTACATTGTAGTTTTCAACTGTACATTTCCATCTTGCTCTCCTCCCAGAAAGGAGTTTTTCTTTAAACATACCCACCAGTGGTTTATGGTCGGTGAATAAGTGGATTTCGTAACCATATACCAAATCTCGAAACTTTTGTAATGCAAAAATCACTGCAAGTGCCTCTAAGTCTGTAGTGCTATAATTTTTTTCTGCACCTCTTGTTTGTCTGCTGGCAAATGCAATTGGTTGATTCTTTCCTCTTTTATCTTCCTGCATCAGTACAGCCCCTAATCCTTTAACTGATGCGTCTGTACAAATAAGAAATGATTTCGTGTAATCTGGATATGCTAAACAAGGTGCATTCGTTAGTTTAATTTTTAGATTGTTAAATGCCCTTTTTTGTTCTTCTTCCCATTGGAATACAGCATCTTTTTTGAGTAGTTGGAATAGAGGGAAGGCTATATGAGAGAACTGTGGTACGAAGGACCTATAGTACCCAGCCAGACCTAAAAATTGTCTAACTTCGTCAGTCGTAGTGGGTTCAGGAAAATCTCTCACTGCCTGTATTTTGTCATCAGTGGTGTGAATACCATCAGAGCTTAATTTGTGGCCTAAGAAATTTATTTCCTTAAAGCAAAATTTGCATTTAGAAAGTTTAATTTTTAATCCAGCATCACTAAGCTTTTGTAAGAGTAAGTCTAATTTCCTGAGATGATCCTTAATATTCTTCGTTGCGATAATAATATCGTCAAGATAAACAAATATTCCTTGTCCTAAAATTCCGGACAATACGTAATTCATAAGACGCTGGAACGTACCGGGGGCTGTCCTCAGTCCCATTGGCATTCTTGTATATTGATAATGGCCTCTGTTTGTTGAAAAGGCAGTGTATTTACGTGACTCCTGAGATACCGGAATCTGATAGTATCCGTTTAGGAGATCGATGGTCGAGAATATATTATTCTCAGGACCAATATTCTGTAGAACATCACTTAGCAATGGCATGGGAAATCTGTCTGGGATGGTGTGATTATTTAGTTTACGGTAATCTACTACCGCACGCATTTCTCCATTTCTCTTGGGCACAAAGAAAAGGGGAGCGTTCCACGGAGAAACTGAAGGCTCAATAATTCCAAGCTTTAACATTTCATCGACATACTGATTAGCAAGTGTACGTTGGGAGTGTGGTATGCGATAAGCTGGTACGAAAATTGGTGGTGTTTCTGGGTGCACATTAATCATGTGATTAATCAAGTTAGTACACCCTAATCGTTCTCCGGGCAAGGCTACGGTGTCCCTGTGTGTTTCCAGCAGGGTTAACAAATCATTTTCTTCGTCAAATTCACCTGAGTGAATTAAATTCACTTTTATTCTTTCTCTATCCGTAGATTTTATCTCACTTGTTACTCCACCAATATTTATTTCCTTCACAGGGGCGAAACATTTTTCAATATTAACTATGCAAGTTCCCTTCTTCAACTGAACTTCCCCATTCATGTGATTAATAATGAATATCTGAGTTAGCCCTTCGTCGTTCGTATGACATAATGCGTTTTCTACTGACAATCCTTTTACTTTACATAATTCTTCTAAGACAAGAACAGTACTATTCCGTAATTTGCTCTTTATGGTAACCTTCATGTATGAATTAGGTGGTATAACCAAATCATTAGTGAGATGGGCTGGAAAAATTGATAAATCAGTACTGTTAGCTGGGTCACTAATTCTGGAGGATGGGGTTGCTGGTGTAAGTGGATCTATACACTCATCTGTTTGTGTATGTTTGTTTAAGCCTTTAATATTACCAATTCTTTTTGGCTCTCTTCTACCAATCGGTGAGGGCTCTGAAAGTATTTCCTCTATAAATTCATTATCAAAGTCTATTCCATTCATTTGTGGGAGTATAGTTATGTTCTCAGTTCTCATGGATCTTAAGCCCAGTAACATATGAGCTTTAATTGCTAAGTTTTCAACGATATAGAACAATGCAGAGAATGGTCTTGTAGTTTCTGTGAAACTGAGATTTAATCTTATCATACCTTTTACTGTAATCTCTTGACCATCTACTGTGTTTAATTCTAAATCAGCTTCATCCAAAAAAGTTACTTTCTTTTTTATTTTTAAGAATTCTATTTAGTTCTTCATGTGTTATTAAGTTCACTGGAGAGCCTGTATCTAAAAATAAGGAAACGTTTTGATCCTCACATACAGCTGGTATCAAGATACACTCATTTCCCAACATGCCTCCTATGTGAAGTTTAACCTTGTTCTTTTTTATGTTTGTTCGTTTTTTGTCATGACTTGGTCTTCCCCCGATTTGAACATAGACACAATTTTTCTACTGTTTTGCAATCACTAGTCCAGTGCCCTTGGTATCTATGATGCCTACAGTAAGGACCAAACCCTTGTGTCTTTTGATTATCCTCTTTTGCCTTGATAAAGCATTCATACCTTGTGTGTCCTGGTTTTGCACAGTAATGACACAGAATGGACCTATCCCTTGACTGTGACCTACGAGGTGATTTCCCATAAAAAGTGTTGTTTATAGCGCGAGACCTGCTCGGGCTGCGCGAAAACTTATGAAACTGCCTGTAGGAAGGCGTGTGGGAACGAGGTCTAGGCGTCTTTGTCTGTTTGGACTGCCTCATTTCAGGTCGCGATCGATTTTGTTCTCTGTTTGGGGTCGGTGTTGATGTTTTCACAGCTGATACTGTCTCAGGTACCCTGATTCTACCAGAATGTGCATGTGTGTCGACCACACCTGCTTTACTGCACTGCATCTCTACCTCGTTCATTAAGTCTAGTAAGCACATTCCAGGGATGTACGCGATTGTTTTGGCGATCTTAAGGGTTCTATCAGGTAATTTACACAAGGCAGCTACATAACCAATGATGTCCACGACGAGGTCTGGGGACATCTTTCCATCATCTGTTATCCACTTAGAATTCTCCAGAGTAGCTAATAGGGTTCTCTTGATTGTGGAGACATCAGCAGTTATTTCACTGAGCACATGGTTTGTAGTGTGCTCCCTTACAAGATCTACAATTTTATGTAATTCTGGAATTATACCTGGCAAGAAGTTCATACCTCCAGAAAATTTCTTCAGAAATTCAGTTTTAAATTCATCATATGTCCTAGCACGATGTAGTTTATCGGAGCGCAATAAATTGCTTGCTGGACATCTTTCCTGGCTTATGCAAGATGAAAAATAGCAATTTTCTCTTGTTCATCTAGTATATGGCGCTTGATGAACATTTGTTCGCACTGACTGATTAATGAAATGACATCAATGCGATCCTTGTCTGTGCCAGAGAATTTTGGGGCAGTCTTATCCTCGTGATACACAAAAACGTGAGGTGTGGTTTTTAGATCAGCAGTATTTGTTTCTTGATTCATCTTTAATGATTGCCCTGTTAATTCAACTTGTACGAGTTTATCGTTATGTGAGGGAATGGTAGAATATGTATGACCGGACCGGTGAACCCTGTTAAGTATATTGGCATACGTATTTAAGGCAGCTGCGAAGTCGATACTCTCAACATCTGAAGGGGTTTCCCACTCATCATCCGAAACTCCCGTATTTGTTTCCTTATCTATAACGTGTGGTGTGGGTTGTACAATGGGTGGGCTGTCTCTTAATTGTGAGTCTGATGTTGTGGCAATTTGTGTGTCATCTGGTATTAACGTGGGTGGTTGCGAAAATATTCCTGTCATTAAGATATGATGTTATGAAATATGCCTCTTGTTTATTTATGTCCTAGCAAACTAGATGATTAAATAAGGTGAATATAGCTAATTTTAGCACTGAGAAGAAATGAGCAAGTATAATTTTACCCACTTGATACAGATCGTAGAGGTGTGTCGATACCAAAGTCGATCTCGGAAGAAAATACAGGTTTGATTGAAGATCTCTTGATAATTCTAGTGGTGTGTTGATGGACGATATTACTCAGGAAACTCCATGGCCTGGTATTTGTAGTGGTTAACGGCTGTCCCAGGCAAACCTCAACATAGAACGTCGAATTTCCAACTTAACTGTGAAAATAAGTGAATATGAGTAGGAGCTATGTGAATAATGAGTAATGAGTAGTGGGTGAGAAGTGCCTGGTGTCCGTCACACGTTGCTTGGCATGGCAGACTCGCGTTGTGATGTCATCTCAGCACATGGTGACGTCGGCTTCCCACACTGGTAGCTGTGGTGAGTGAATGAGTAGCGATGAGTAACTTGAGTGAAGACGAGTGAGTAAGATGAGTTGTAAATCGTGTCTCACTCTTCGTTTGTTTGTTCCCTTTATTCTATGTGGAAGTTTTCTCTGTCCTTT
>NC_136992.1:6158182-6203182 GCF_032717465.1 Coenobita brevimanus | reverse complement strand
TTGCTACATCAAGCAACGACTACTTTACGCTGATTTGCTAAGATTCTCTAAGAACGAGAATTTATAAACTTTCTCAACAGTACTCAGCAGAGACTAATTACTCACAATTGCTGAATTACTGTACTGTTAGCCTCTGGAGAAAGTTACATCACCCCTGACAATAAATAACTAATACTAATAATAATAACATCAGGTTCTTGCTGATGCATTAACTCCTGGCACAACGGATTTTAAGTTAATACAACAAGACTGGTCTAAGTACCAGTTATGAATAGTGAACGTTTATGCAAGCTAGGAGCTATATGGGAAATAAGCTTAAGGAGAAATGAAACAAGATTTTTACTCTATTAAGCTCAAGAAATAGAACTGTTAAATTTATTATCAAATCAATGAGACGCACTCGCCACTCACACAGAAGCTAAATACTTACGCCTAGGAAAAACACCTTAACTAAGCTCTTAAAACTACAAAATACACAAAAGAAATACCAGTCGATGAATACTATGTATCACCACTAAGGTGGGAGTACTGGGATAACTGTACTAATGGAGCTTGGGGTGCTAGCTGACCTCTCCACTTCTGAGCACAGACCCTTTCTCCGTCACAGCAAACACAAGACTGAATTCAAATAATGTATGGGCAGGAAGCAAGGCGTGGCTAACGGTTGAGGGAAGCAGAGGCAAACGATAAAGAAATAATTGTATCGCTCAGTAGCGCACTTAGTGACGTGCATTAAATCGGTCACTTTTTGAAAACGGTGACGAATTATTTGAAAAGTATACCCCGAAATGGAGAGAGAAACGGTTAACTGAGCGATACACAGTGAGTTTTCCACTAATAGTTCGTGGCTTCTCACAAAAAGGAAATGTCGCGAATTGATTCGTGACATTACGCCCCATGAAAATTAAATCTTTCTTCCTTCAGAAGAAAGATTTCAATATACATACATATAAATCCTAACTCAGTCACACAAGATTCACACTGTGGTGTGTGTGCTATCCTGTTACAGGAGAAAATCGCAGTCGCCAGTGAGTGAAAAAACCTCGTATTTACGTTAATAGAAGCAAGCTTGAGGGAAAAACTCCGTGACGACGGTGAAAATCCTGTACTCAGGTCAAACTGAGCGAAAATTCGCTACATTTACACTGACAACTAATTGTTGTGTAGCGTGGTGTATGTAATACACGGTGTAGGTGTGACAGTTGTAGTGTAACTGTACCTACGTGTAAAATGACACAATAAATAATATGGCGACGACGAAGGCAGAGGAGAAGAGGCAGCAGCGTGCGGCAGATGATCAGCTGGTCCGCACAGCAAAACTGCTACACCCATTGCTGAACCTGCAAAACCAATTGAGGTGGAGCATCAAAAGTGTCAATGGGACAAAATTTTATTATGTTACAATTACTCTCTGCCTAGCAGTCAGTGCTACGACGTACATTCGAGGTCGCCATTAAATATAGCACACAATTATGGTCGGCAAGTTGAGAATCCTTGTGCAAACTTGGGTCTTCCATAGCCTCAAACCGCACACGGGTCCTCAACATGTGCCTGCGGAATTCTCACTTCCCCCTTAACCTACAGTACAATACTTATATTAGTACCGGGAAGCTGAGAATCCTTGTGCAAACTTGGGTCTTCCATAGCCTCAAGTCGCCTCGCGGAGTTCTCTCTCGAACTTCCCCCTTAACCTACAGTACTTCTATTAGTACCGGGAAGCTGAGAATCCTTGTGCAAACTTGGGTCTTCCATAGCCTCAAGTCGCCACTGCGGAGTTCTCTCTCGAACTTCCCCCTTAACCTACAGTACTTCTATTAGTACCGGGAAGCTGAGAATCCTTGTGCAAACTTGGGTCTTCCATAGCCTCAAGTCGCCACTGCGGAGTTCTCTCTCGAACTTCCCCCTTAACCTACAGTACTTCTATTAGTACCGGGAAGCTGAGAATCCTTATGCAAACTTGGGTCTTCCATAGCCTCAAGTCGCCTCTCAACTTCCCCCTTAACCTACGGTACATAATATGTATGTAAAGGCCCTGGACATAATGTGTCCTGTGGGGCCAATGGGCGAGACGTCAGGTCTGCACCCACTTCACCACTACCCTGTCTCTCAACTGACTCAGAGATTACAGGTGTGGTTATAAATGGCACAGGAAGGGCATGTCCCTGAGTAGTGGCGATACTTTGGCACACACTGCAGGAACGGACAAAACTATCTATGTCCCGTCCCATCCCTGGCCAGAAAAAGTCAGCTCGGATACGGCCCTGGGCCTTCCTTTTGCCCATGTGACCTCCTGAGGCTGAACAATGACCCCATTGTAACACTGCTAGGCGGTACTTGGCGGGAACGACAAACTGCAGTCGAACCTCGCCCTCGGGTGTTCGTGACTCACGGTAGAGCCGTCCTTGTTTGCGAAGGAACTTGGCTCGACCTCCCCGTGAATACTTAATCACTCGACCCTTTTGTTTATTCCGCACGGCAGCAAGTGTCGGGTCAGAATGTTGTTCTTGTACAACAAGTTGACTGCACATCAGATCTTGCGGCGATTCAATGATCACTGGGGTGACACAGTCTGGAGCCTCAGTCATGGCTCGTGTCACCGCAGCAGCCGAAGTCTGAGTAGCGCCATCGGAGCAACTATCCTTGACTCCATTAATATTGCCTACTATTAAGTCAAATAGAGGCTCTGGCATGACAACTGCAAGTGTCATACCAGTATAAAATGGAGATGCCACCTGGATACATGCCTCAGGGAACAATCTCACTGATCCATCAATAAGCTCTGCATGGATCTGTCGACCTGTATACTGCTCAGGCCGAACTAAACTCTGCTTAACAGAGCAACCTGAGGAACCATTGTCTCTCAGGACCTTCACAGGAATGCCTTCCACAAACCCTGGCTGAACAAGGAAGGTACTGTCACCTGTGGGAGGGCCTGTGGAGGAAGCAGCTAGCCACTCATGAGGCTGCTGAATTGATGTGGCAAACATTGTGCCTTGAGGGTTATATACTTGAGAAGATGGAACATTGGCCATCTGTGGAGGGGGTTCACTGTCACTGTGGGACTAGTGAACTGTGGGGAAGTACCCACACTGGTAGGGACGTGACCACCGTGCTGCTGCTGAGGAATGAAGGCTGCATTTGCTTCCTGCCTCTTTTGAGCTGGTGGTGAAAAAGTTTGTCCCGACGGTCGGTTGCGTGGCTGATACTGCTGCTGGTTGGGGTGCTTGTTGTACCGCTTCCACTCAGGTTTCTGAGTGTTTTGCCCCTGGTCCTTCCACTGCGGTTTTGGACCTTGGCCATTATTCTGAGAATGACCTTGTTGCTGGGATTCAGTCTGAGACTGCTTCCCAGACTTATCAGTATCTTTTCTGCTCCAGGTGTTTTGCTTACGAGCTTGATACCCGTATGCAGTAAAGAATGCGTCAGCCTTCTCTGCCATTTGGCTGGCATCTTTCACCTGGCAGATCTTAAGCTGTGCTATGAGCTCAGCAGGCCATGACCTCTCTAGCTGTGTACGCAGCATAAGGTCAATTATCCCCTCACGCGTGGAAGGAGTTTCATCTTTTTCCATCCACTCATTTAAGTAAGCTGTGAGACGATCAAGGAACTGAACAGCTGTCTCCTTGTCTTGGAGACGAGCTCGCATGAACTGAACTTTGGCGTCGTCTACTGTGAGACCATACGCCTTAATGAGTGCAGCTTTCATCATCTCATATGTGAGATTGTCTCCACGAATTCTGTGGAGAATATCGAGGGCAGGGCCCTCAAATAAACTAAGAAACTGAAGCCGCTTAGCTGCCTCATCCAGTTGATATAAGTCTGCCATGTCCTCAAAACGAGCTATGTACGGCTCGATTCGCTCGCTTTCCTTGTATGAAGGAAGCTTGATGCGTGGGGTCGCCAGGACATGTGCAGGGTGAACGCTCGTGGAGCTTGGACCAACTGCACCAAACGTGTCTGAAGCCAAGGAATCTCGCTTGAGCTTCAGCACTTCAAGTTCATGTTCTCGTTCTTTGTCTCGTTCCTCACGCTGTTCTCGCTCGTATTCCCGTTGTTCCCGCTCGTATTCGCGCTCTTTCTCACGCTGCTCTTGTTCATATGCACGCTGTTCTCGCTCATATTCGCGCTGAACCTTACGCTCTTCACGGGCATCATTCTCGCGCTGCTGCTCCTGATTATGTCGTGAGAGTATATACTCTTTAATTTCGGTTGGGTCCGAAAGACCCATATCTTTGGCTTCCTGTAAAAATACAGTAGTAGCCATGGCGCTAATTTATTAAGTAAACCGAAACTGAGTACTGACTGCTTAGCGACGAATACTAATAAACACAAGTAAAGAATACAGACACAAGTTAGTGGTGACCAGTCTTATCTAGTTAACTGGCAAAAATTAAATAAAAAATGTAAATGACTGGGAAGACTCAATAATAAACACAATGGGTACGGCGCCTTCCCAGGAGCGAATAAAATCGTGTGGCGTTACCAAGAATAAACTAGAGTTAAGTACTTTATTGATTAATAAAGCAAAATTCACTTACTAAATTAAGGGTAAACACCAGTAAGCTTGTGCCTATAAACTTTAATGATAAATACCTAAATATGAATGAGTGAGCACTATCTCGTGAATAGCTTTAGAGCTAGGAGTTAATATCCTGGAATGAGGTCGCCAATTGTCACGGGGTTTTTATAATATCACGGTAATTTTGATATAAATGCTTAAATATTATTTAAATTGATAATAATATTCAATAATATTGAAGAGCAGAGACAATGATTGTCTTGCTACATCAAGCAACGACTACTTTACGCTGATTTGCTAAGATTCTCTAAGAACGAGAATTTATAAACTTTCTCAACAGTACTCAGCAGAGACTAATTACTCACAATTGCTGAATTACTGTACTGTTAGCCTCTGGAGAAAGTTACATCACCCCTGACAATAAATAACTAATACTAATAATAATAACATCAGGTTCTTGCTGATGCATTAACTCCTGGCACAACGGATTTTAAGTTAATACAACAAGACTGGTCTAAGTACCAGTTATGAATAGTGAACGTTTATGCAAGCTAGGAGCTATATGGGAAATAAGCTTAAGGAGAAATGAAACAAGATTTTTACTCTATTAAGCTCAAGAAATAGAACTGTTAAATTTATTATCAAATCAATGAGACGCACTCGCTCACTCACACAGAAGCTAAATACTTACGCCTAGGAAAAACACCTTAACTAAGCTCTTAAAACTACAAAATACACAAAAGAAATACCAGTCGATGAATACTATGTATCACCACTAAGGTGGGAGTACTGGGATAACTGTACTAATGGAGCTTGGGGTGCTAGCTGACCTCTCCACTTCTGAGCACAGACCCTTTCTCCGTCACAGCAAACACAAGACTGAATTCAAATAATGTATGGGCAGGAAGCAAGGCGTGGCTAACGGTTGAGGGAAGCAGAGGCAAACGATAAAGAAATAATTGTATCGCTCAGTAGCGCACTTAGTGACGTGCATTAAATCGGTCACTTTTTGAAAACGGTGACGAATTATTTGAAAAGTATACCCCGAAATGGAGAGAGAAACGGTTAACTGAGCGATACACAGTGAGTTTTCCACTAATAGTTCGTGGCTTCTCACAAAAAGGAAATGTCGCGAATTGATTCGTGACAGGGACAAAACAACCTTGTCTCTTTTAATGTTAGTAAAACTAAATATATACAGTTTACTAATAGACATATATTGCCAGATTCGTACATTACCTTCAGTGCTACTAATATTCCCATCTCCAAAAGTATTGAAATTCTTGGCGTCTCACTTAACAGTGCCCTCAGCTGGACCTCTCACGTCAGATCACTTGCTAAAACCGCCTCAAAGAAACTTGGATTATTGTACAGAGTCCGTAACTTCTTTGCCGCTGAGCAGTTAGCTATAATTTATAAGAGTCATGTGCGCTCTCAGCCTGAATATTGCTCGCCCTTGTGGAATGGTTGTGGAGAGGTTGCATTAAGACAACTAGACAAAATTCAGAATAAAGCTGTTAGAATCATTAACAACCCTGCCATTACATATAAACTACCTCCCCTGCAAGTAAGAAGGAATGTTGCCTCCCTTGCATTATTTTACAGATATTTTTTTGGCAAATGCTCAGACGAAGTTGCGTCCATGGTGCCACCTCTCCATGCCTTCCTTCGTGCTAACGGGCATCTGGTAGCGCTCATGACTGGAATGTCACTCAGCCATATTGCAGAACTTCTGCCTATCAGAATTCTTTCATTCCCAGAACTGCATCTCCCTGGAACTCGCTTCCCCAGAGTTGTTTTCCTCCAATTTTCAACCCACACCTGTTCAAGTCTAACTGTTACAGATATTTTATGAACAGAGGACACCAGTAATCTAGTGTATGGATTTTTTTTTTTTTTTTCTCATTTGTTTTTCCTTCCTCCGTTCAGTTATTTATATAAAAAAAATTAATTCCATCCATAATTACCGTAATGTTTGTACGATTTTATAGGACACCGGACACTTGTTAGCCTGCTACTTCCAATACTGTACACACCAATTCACATCCAAAGAAATGTTTAAAAATCAGTTTGATAAACAAAATGCAGTACTGTATTTCAGACTGGCTTCTTCGTTCAACTGCTCTCAGATGGCAGGAAATACTGTCAGTGATAGTCTGAATAAAAAAATAAAAAAAAATCTGTGGGAGCATACCCCCAGGCCCACATAGAACTCGTGCCTTCGTCGTTTCTGATTCTACAGAACTCTAAGGTAAGCCCCCTATATCCTGAATGTCTTGCAACGGCCCTGCTTGACTCCAATCCTCGTATATATGCTTATCCTGAACATTCATACAGAGTGAACACTACTCGGTTATTTAGTTTAACAAAACACTGCAGATTAATTGTGTTTGCGTTTAATACAAGCGATTTCTGTAACTAATTGCATTGTTGATGTAATATGCACGTGCTCAGACTGGAAAACTGCAGACATTACAACCTTGTTCCACCATTATTGGTTCCAGGATTTGTGAAGGAATGCTTGGGTCATACCACAGTTGCTCAATATGAACTTAAATTTGAGTAATAACCACTGACTGTGTAAAATCAACAGCCAAACAAGGCATACGGAAAACGGTAACATAAACCTGTGTTAAATAAATCCACTTTATTTTACATCGGTGCCATACAGATATTAATGAAACACACAGAGACCCTCATTACTGTCAGACTGTCCATATTTATTGGTGATAAAGGAAAAACTACATAGGCCTATCCCTACTCTGTTTACGATATCAGTCGTCATCCATGATGATGTTCCGTAAATCACTGTCCACACTAGTGGACAGTGACTGGCGGCCGCGAGGGAGGTCTGTATCAATTTGTGGCAAGTTTGACTGGCAAATCAACAGGCAATCCATGCCCATTGTTCAGTGAAATAACCAGACACTGCTCGTGTTTTTTTTTGTTTTGTTTTTTTTCATTTTTAGTCCAGCAATTATTGTTCTATACAATGCTATTTTTCGCGCACAAACTGTGTTGGCCATTCTCATACCGCACTCAGGCGCTGTCGACTACCTACTCACCGGCCACCTACTCCTCACAGTTTGGACAACATCGCAGTCGTGCCCGATATAACTCTGTCAGGTGTGGACACAGTCCTCCGGTCACTGCCAGTTAGTGCGAATGGGAATTTAGGCTACAGGAATAATTTCCAATCACTATAAAAACAGCTGAATCTGACAAACTGTCGAGACGTGTCATATATTTGGACATTAACAAATAGTCACCATACTCATAATACAGGGTACCAAGCCACCCAGTGGAAAATGTCGTGAATTGTTGCAAAACATGACGGTCAACTACAACACGTGGCAACGTCAATATAACGTTTCATGGTCTAACTGAAAAATTCCATATTCTCCATGAAACAATGAGGTGGCCCAGTCTTCACCTTGTAAATTATCGATCCAATTGTAGCTCCTGTCGTCTACCGAAGTCCACACCCCCTACTTCATCACCCCTCTCCTCTAGCTCTCATTTCGACCACTATTGTCCCCTTCCTCATGCTCCTCCCTCCTCCTGTCTCCCAGGTCCCCCACCCACACCCTGCCGCCTATTGTGGACCTAGTGTATCCTCCTGTATGTAGTGAAATTACTTTGATTACAGACGTCTACCATTACCAATGTCATGCTCCCGGTTGCAAGGGTGGGCGTCATGATGATTTTCTGTTCATTGATAGTTGTGGGGACCCTGACAACTATGACTTATATAAGGAACTGTTAACTGTTGCATGGTTCATGACTCGAAACTAAACTGACCATGAAATCCATGTCATTCCTGATACATGCCATTATGTAGAAGATGTATTGTGTGATAATTTTAAAAAATAACCATAATAATGACATGCTATTATCCGCATATTTTCTGGCTGAACATTGCTTACATATTCTATTGCCACCAATAACTGCACACAGAGGGAGTGATCACTACGTTCGATTCGTCCTAGCGACTGAAAGAAACCTGGTGA
Organism: Coenobita brevimanus; assembly: GCF_032717465.1. Taxonomy (NCBI): domain Eukaryota; kingdom Metazoa; phylum Arthropoda; class Malacostraca; order Decapoda; family Coenobitidae; genus Coenobita; species Coenobita brevimanus. Next base: position 6,194,653 of record NC_136992.1, on the reverse strand, counting down.
AGTTCCACACCTAACAATGTTACCAGATGCCGAGAGCATCACACCACCTCACTGGCGGACGGGGTGTTTCTGTTTGATATGTCCGCAACTGTACCTCTTATGCTTTTGAAGAGGAATCATAAGAGGTCCAGTAACTTTCTGTTTCAGCTTTCGCAGGCTAACGCACAGTATTTGTGCGCATTTGTTTACTATTACCGGTGACCTCAAATGACCTCGGAGGTCAACCACACATAGCCTATGTCCGAGCTGGAGGCCATGTGAGTCTCCATGTAAAAAATTGAGCTGCTGGGTCCAGTCGTTCGAGCGTATATTATCGGTGACCTCAAGTGATCTCCGACCGGTGATCTCAAATGACCTCGGAGGTCAACCTCACATAGCCTATGTCCAGACTGGAGGTCATGTGAGTTTCCATGCCAAAAATTGGGCTACAGGGGTATCCGTGGTTGCCCAGGCCAAAAAAGGCGAACATTCTACCGGTGACCTCAAATGACCCAGATCAGAATTTTGACTCCCCTGAAATCATCCTTGGGTCACCGTGATTTAGAAAATATATATATATATATATATATATATATGGGTCTAGGGGTCTCTGGCCCTTGGTTTGGGCGTGACTGAAGGAGAAACAAACAAACAAAACATGTAGACAGGAAGAAATCTGATATTTTAAAGGGGTTAACGAAGGACACATTTTATTTTCTCATTCGCTAAGTAAAATTGCCTGGAAGTAGGAAGGGTAACATGAAAATGGGGTGAAGCCTTGCTTTAGAGCTCCATACTCGTAGACTTGGCAGACTCCCAGCGGCCTTTGATTAATTTTTTTTTTTTTTTCTGTCTTTTTTAATGTTCTCTTTTCTGTTCCCTTTTCCTTCTTTCTGTTTTTCATACGGCAAGCTAATACATTCTTATAGAACATTTATGTTGCCATGTCCCTATAAAATAATAATTATGCATATTTTTCCTTTACTTCAACGCTTAGCTCCTGAATGGCTTTATGTAAGCAATAAACCCCAACCAACCGTCGGACTTAAACCCCAATGGGCCACATCCATTGGAAAAGCATTTCACTTGACCACCAGGCGTCTATATCTTATTTATTGAGCCAGGTAGACGAAGTCCATGGTCATTATTTTTGTACGAAATGTATCTGTGTGTGCCGGTGTCGAAAACTCGAAACTCAGAGAGTATTGATTGTAGAAGGAAATGTTATTAATCAAATTTGTTTAGTCACAAGATGAGTTCATGTCACTCAACCAGCACTGGGAGTCATCCAGGATGGATAGAAAAAGTAGTCAAGTTTTCATCTAAGAGTATTATTACAGTCTACCTGGCTCACAGATGACGGGTAGTCTTGTATGGTTATTGTTCGTTCACCTTAACTTGGGCCAGATTTCCGTCCTGTTGCTACTTAATTCCCTGATCTCAATGGCTGAATAACATAATAATAAGGCTCTACATCCTGTCAATAAAACTTCTTTCTGACTAGCATCAAATTATGGTGTTAACCTCTAATCATCAAGGAGAAATCAGGGTGGAGAGATGGCAAGTTAGGCCTAGTTCAAGTGAACAGCGTGTACCAACCACCGTATTCAATGGTTTCCTGGGATACAGGAAACCATTTGGTTAGTCATTCAGTTTAGAGCCACCAATAGGCAATCTCACATCCAGTGAGTGGATGGTTGTTGTTCCCATCTGTTACGCGATAATAATGTTATGACAGAATTTTAAGGTGCATTCAGGCCCTTTGATATTCTGTAGTGTTTTAATGCTAACCTTGTATTGAGCCTGACGACTGAAAAGTGTCTTGACATTTTTTACCGTACAACCATAAAGCGAAACCAAATCTTGTCAAACCCTAACCTAACCTCACTAATAACCGTGCTTAGCCTTGCCAGGTGTGGTCAGATAATTTAGCATATTATATACTCTCTCTCTCTCTCTCTCTCTCTCTCTCTCTCTCTAATTATGTATGTACGTATGTATAATTAAACGCATGTTAGTTTAGGTCATATTTGGATTGAGTGGACTTGATTAGGCAAGGCTTTCTAGGTTAGGTTAGGCCAGACTCGATTACCAGTGTTTCTCTCTCTCTCTCTCTCTCTCTCTCTCTCTCTCTCTCTCTCTCTCTCTCTCTCTCTCTCTCTCTCTCTTCGCGCACGTACCTCAAGAGGATTATGTCTTTGGCTTGATTTATTTGTCTCTCCAATTTTCTGTCTCTTAGCAGCGTTATGGACAACTGCTGAATGGAATTTCACTAAATTTTGAATAACGATTGAGAACGGCCAGAAGAACTGATGAATAAAGGTCACAGGATAAGGTAAAAGATTCGGACCTTTAACTCAGAATAGTTTGATTCGCTTTGGATGAAACTTAGCGGAAGGGTTTAAGATCAGCCAAGGATGAAGTGATTCTGCTTTTAGAATAATAGGTGACATATAAAGGTGGACAGGACAATACCGGTTTAAACACTTTTGGTCCGATCTTGTGTAACTTGGTGGAAGGACTGAGGCACAGGGAAGAATGAAGTAGTTCAGTTTTGAGAACAATCGGCCAAAGGTCAGGATCGCAGGGTAGGGTCAATGGTCGGCCTTAAACTGATTATGGGATGCGGGTGGTGCACTCTCTGAGTGCTCGTTTTTTATTTAGATTAAAAAAAAAAATCAATACGTGGAAATTTTTCGGTCTTTCAGGACAAATATATTGAAAATAGAGAAAATTCAGGGACATTCGCTTAAAAAAAGAAGAAGAAGAGATGCTAGGGAGACTTCTATGTCCACGGGAATATGGCCGATATAGTAGGCCTAGTAATAGTAGTGGTGATAATGGTAGTAGTAGTACTACTACCGGTAGTAGCAATAGTAGTAGTTGGTGGTGGTGGTGGTGGTGTTTTTGTTGTTGTTACTGTTCTTGCTGTTGTTGTAACCCCAGGCTCATCTGTATATAAACCCAGTAGACTGCAGGCTTAAGTTACCCTTCTCCTGCAATACACCATCCTCCATTCGGGGGATAGGGAGGGAACTGAGGGACACTTATATAACTAGGCTGTGGATCCACCCGGTCATATCAGTGCCACCACATGACGATGTCCCTCTCCTGAGCCATGGCCGACTTAAGAAAGCATTAATGCAGCATATACAAGACAAACTGGTAAGGATTAAGTGTTATTCTGCCATCTGTATCCACAAGAGTACGGTCTATGGTTTAATATTTCTCTTAGTGCTTAGTCTTACGAAGTTTGGAGGTTCTTTGTTGTTATTTATTCTCTTTTTATGCGTTCGTGTTAAGATATTTTGTGTGATTTTGGGGAAGCTATGTCGATGCTAAAAATGTCCTACAAAAGAATATTGTGGTTTAATATGGTACGCTGTTATATTCTTTATTGTTATTACTGCAGTCCCTGTCATTGTTAAGAGAGGTGAAGATAACATAGTAGATATTAGAAATATTATACAAATTAAATAGCTAAAGGAGATGTGTTAAGAAGCCTCACAATCATACGAATTCCCAAATCTAATGTTCACCTGTTGACACGTAGACTTTTCCACCAGACTGCAGTGTGAAAATGGGGTGATGAAATTTAGATTACAGTTATAACGGGGGAAAAAAGCACAATCCCCACATTCCCTTTGTGCTATATGAGGCGATTTACCTTCACAATACGGACATGTTTTATAATTACATCAGTAAAATCTTCTAAACCAGCCCGAAATAATGGAAACTGAAATAGTTAGGGATTTATATGCGATTATTGTAATTCCTTTCTCCAGATATTGCAAGACGTTTTCAGCTAACTAAAGAAGGATATCCTGAAGAGAAAGACAATTGGAAATAGACTTACCAACACTGAATATTTTCTCAACCAGCTGGTCCTTTTTTTATGACAACGCGAGGAATTTGTGGGGCGTAAAGACTTTATTGATGATAACAGAACTGGCGAGTGAAAGGCCCAGATCTGTTTTTCGCCAGTCAATCGCCTTTTACGAGACGCGGCAAAGTTATGGGTCGTAAACTGCGAATAAAAGGACAAGTGTCGTTGTCGAAATTTCCTCGTCTCTTTATGCCCTTCTTTGACCCTCCCTGAAATGACTTTTTCTTCCATGGTTGAGAGCCTTCTGATGTGCCTGGAGAATTACCGACAGCCTTCTGATTGTGCCTGGCGAATTAGAGACAACCTTCTGAATGTGCCTGGCGAATTGTGGACAGCCTTCTGCGTGTGCCTGGTAAATTATGGACAACCTTCTGAATGTGCCTGTTGAATTTTGGACAGCCTTCTGAATGTGCCTGGCGAATTACGGACAGCCTTCTGAATGTGCCTGGCGAATTACGGACAGCCTGCTGAATGTGCTTGGTGACCTATGGACAGCCTGCTTAATGTACCCGGTGAATTATGGACAACATTCTGAATGTGTCTGGAGACTTTCAGGCAGCCCTCTGAGTGTGCCTGGTGAATTAGGGACAGCATTCTGAATATGTCTGGTGAATCGTAGACAGCCTTCTGAGTATATACCAGGTGAATCAAAGACAGCATCTGAGTGTACCAAGTGAATTACGGACGTTATTTCCTCGACCGTGAAAGCATGTTTTTTATTTTTTTTTATGTGTCCGACTCTGGCCATAGGCTTCACAGCCTGCTATCAAGGCCCAGCAGTCCTCCTACATACCACACACCTCTACATGTCACCACTTCGGCGCTAACACCCACCGTCCATATTGAATACATGCTAGGGCTGTCTCATACGGGACTGGTGTATTGGTATTAGCGGGGATATTTTTGCGACATGTCGGCGGGTCTTCTGGTAGATCAGTAAAGCCTGATTTAATGAAATTCAAATCCTTAAACTGTTCCCTGCCCCAGCGGGGATTTGAACCTGGATTCGTTAGAACTCTCTTACCTTCCGACTAATGCCAAAAAGCCATACTTTAATACTGGCCCCAACAAGGAGATGGCTTTTAAATGGTGCTGTATCTGCTGTAAATCGTCCTACATCTGTCATCCGGCTTGCCAAGAACAATAGCATTCCTTTTGAGTACTGTGAACTCTCCACTAAAAACTCCTGCTTGTCTTTCTGGTACCTTGCTAAAAACCCATTGCACCAGCGACACTTTTCTACATCCCTTCTCCTCCTCATACAATTCTGTGGCAAAAAGAAAAACACAAAGCAAAGCAAAAAAAAAAAAAAAAAATCATCTTCCACTCTCAGAGATTCCAGTGCTGTTACTACATCTAGTCGCTCTAAATTCGCCATACTGGATGTTACAGTTTCTTTCTTTTTTTTTTTTTTTTTTTTTGCCTTTGTTCTAGTGACCTTACTAATGTTTTTTTTTCTTCCTGTTTGGTATTTTGTTCTCATTTAACCATTCTTATCAAAATGCAGTCATAAACATCCCTCAATCCCACTTCTCTAAATCTCTTGTACAATGCTTCCAGCTTATTTGAGTGTGTCCTCAATATGTTCCAGCACCTTTCTTACAATCTTCATCATCAGTATGCAGTATAGGTTGCGTCAGAATCCTTCAGCTAGTTATTTTTCTACAGTCCTTTTAGTTTCCCGGTGATCCTTCTTTGATGATATCGCTGAAAACTCTTCTATTCCCCATTGTAACATCTAAAACACACCAGATGAGTCTGACACTAATTTTTATTTTCCTAACAGCCCTTTTAGGTATTCTGTCGTTGTGGCAATGATGTTATCGCAGGTTTCATACACTGGTTGTGCTAGTGTTGTTGCAGACGGCCACAATTTATGTAATCTTTATCAGTCGCTTACAGATCACTAATGCAAGAATACGATTAGTCTCAGTCTCAGTCCTAAATAAACTACACATCTCTGTAGCTGTTATTCTTAGTATATTTTTCCCAATGATTCTGGTCTCAAGTTTATTTTTAACTTTTTTCATCCAGGCATCTGTATTTCATCTTAGCTAGATTTTGGCTTACTTTTGTTCAGCTTTCTTCGTAATGGAAATTTTTTCCAGGTTATTTGTTTTTTTTCTTGAACGAGACTGGCTATTTTGGAAGAATCTGAACATTTCTGATCTACTTTCAGTTCAGTTATTTCATGCTAACGGGAAACTACACCTAAAAAATTGTTTTATCAGGTTATCTGCATCCTCCTTTTTTTTTTTTTTTTTTTTTTCAGAGAAGTATGCTATTAAAATTATAATTCGCATTACGAGATACAGGAGCAGCCATTACAAGAAAACTCAAAATAGCAGTAAATCCTGATTTTATAAGAGCTTGATTACGGTGCACCAAAGTATCTCAGGCAACTGTATCGTATTTTAATTACTAAGGGAACCATATTTCTTTTATTCTTTTACTGCAAAGCCAAGTAAGCAATCTGAGATTCTGAACAATTCTCTTCCACCGCAGTGCAATTCTGTGCTTGGTACGCGATGCCTCCGAAATAGAGTGAAACGTCATGGATGCTCTGCTCACTATTCGTTTTATGCAACTACCAGCGTGGTTCAAACGAGAAAAGTTAATTGTCAGTGAGCAGAAATTATTTGTACATATTCATTTTCTCTCTCTCTCTCTCTCTCACACACACACACACACACACACACACACACACACACACACACACACACACACACACACACACACAGTTTTCCTCTTCTCAGTGGTTTGGTTCACTGAAAACAGTGGCAAGGAACGGGAAAGTGAGCATGGATGACAAAAAGTTGCTGTAAGACAGTATTGTGATCCCCACTCTAACATACGAAAGTGAAGCCTGGACCCTAATGGAAGGAGTGAGGGCAGTGGATATGAGCATGCGGAGTTACATGGAGAGACACACAGCCCAAACAAGGAAGTACAGGAGTGTTCTGGTATTTATGTGGATGTGACTAAAAGTGTGAAGAGAAATACTCTGATATGGTGTAGCCATGTGCAGAGGATGGGGATTGAAAAATTACCTAGGAGAACATATGAGGGTGAGGTGGAGGGGGAGAGGAAGAGTGAGTCCCCAAGAATGATATTGAGGGAGAGAGCGGAGAGATATAAGATAATGAGGTGTTTGAGTTGGAGTGGAGAGATATAAGATAAAGAGGTGTGTGAGCTGGAGAGAGGGCAGATTAATGGTAGAGAACAGGGCTACATGGAGACTATTTGTTTGTGACCAGCCCTTAAGGGATCAAGTTGTCTGACAGACAGACAGACAGAAAGACACATAGATGTATAGATAGAAGGATCAATAGATCTTGGGGCTGACCTGAGCTTGCTGACCACTAAGATGAGGGCACACCGTCAGGCTGAGAGGATTCACTTGCCACATCAAGTGCCGAAGTTGGTCCATAACTGAGGTCTGTAGAGCACGAACGGACGGACGGAAAATTCTTGCTCAGCCTTGCAAAGCTCTTGACTTTGACTTCGGTAAAACTATCGATAATAAGCATACATGCACAACTTTCACGAGAAAATGTGAGTTGGAAAACAAGTGGCTAAGGAAGAGGCCCTACGATGACTCCAGTGCCAGTGAGAATAAAGTCAACAGTATCACAAAATCTTCCATAAAACCCGACTCCAGCCTGCCCGCCCTCGCCTTCCTGTTTCCTGTCTGGCCAAGACCTTAGGATCGTATTTCTCATCACCTTAAGAGACTTTTAAGTACTTGTTCCTTAGCGATAAATTTTCCTTTTAACATTCTGATATTCTCTCGTGTATCCTTTACGTCTTGATACTATAAACACAGATTCCTTGACATGCTAATCATGTTAACGTACCCAATGTATCTATCTATACTTCCATCTGTATCCATCTATCTATCTACCTACCTATTTATCTATCTGGCTATCTACCTATCTATCTATATCCATCTATCTATCTATCTGCAGTATCTATACAGTATATCATCCAATCCCACATTGCCCCATGAGGAGCGTAAGAGCCCGGGGCTAGGCAGTTGTCCCGACATTTAAGATGAGAATATATATATATATATATATATATATCATCATCATCAGCCGTTGAGGTCCACTGCAGGACCGGCCTATCCCTACTGATGCAGGGACGATACAGCCAATGTATCTTTACTCAGTGGCTTAGGCTGTCTGGTAGAGACTGAACGTAGGGTGAGAAGTGCTTGTGAGTGTGACTGTAGTGTTGTAGTGGCTTTGGATGTGTATGTAGTCTGTGAACCAAGTGTAATAGGCCCGCCTTAAGCCGATTGGGTGCAAGCATACTAGTATGCGACACTGGTTCAGTCACAGCACCCCTTGTGTCCGCCAAAGTAGCAAGTGGCTTGGTGAACGCTTCCCAAAGTTTTTACAGCTCTGGCGGGAGGCGAACCCGAGCTCACCAGTGAGCGAAACGCACTCTCTCTCTCTCTCTCTCTCTCTCTCTCTCTCTCTCTCTCTAAGTGTAAACACTTGCAAAGGAAATGTAATAGGGTGCCTACTGTTTTTTTTTTTTTTTTTTTAATGTGTCCGACTCTGGGCAAAGGCTTCAGGGCCTATTTCTCAAGTAGTCCTCCTACATACCATACACCTCCACATGTTACCATTTCGGTGCTAATACCCACTGTCCATATTGAATACATGCTAGAGCTGTCTGGACTGGTTAACTGGTATTAGCTGGGGTATTTTTATGACATGTCGGAGGGTCTTCTGGCAAATCAGGAAAGTCTGCTTTTATGATATTCAGATCCTTTAACTGTTCCCTGCCCCAGCTGCTATTCAAACCTGGGTCCATTAGGACTGCAGACCGCCTCTCTACCGCTCCAGTCACCTCCTCCCCCAAAGAGAATACAGCCCACTTTGAGAGACACGTTTCCAATCATAACCCCTGCAACTCAATGATGTAAATGAAATCCTATACTATTTGAACAGAAGAATTTTTCAAACCGGAAAAGTTTTCTTCTACCCCAAAAGCTCAGTTAATATCGCCTGGGAGAAGGAAGAATAAATTAACACAACGCCCACCGGACGGAAGAGCAAAATCGTCTTGTAGTGGCGATAATAAAGCGGAATAATAATAGGGCAAGGTATGGGCAAGGTAGAAGGTGTGTCAGGGTAAGTGTATGAGGGAGGGAGACGTGGATGGGGTAGGAGCAGAAGAGGTAAGAGGAGCGATGAGGGTGTGTGGGAGAGGTAAGAGAAGGGAAAGAGGGGCGTGGGAGAGGTAAGAGGAGGAAAGCTACGATGTGAAGGTTATGGTGGAGGATATCGTGGCGGAGGCGAGTGAGTGGTTCGATCGGTTTGGTACTGGTCTGACATTCGAGGATGGTCTGGAGTGGGTTCTGGGCCCACTTACTGTCACTGAGTTTATGACATCGATGCTCACAAACTATAGTAAAATTTTCACTTCACAAAGATCCTTAACCCCTTTCAGCTCAGTTGATAGCCAAGTATAGTCAGATCGGAGGGTGGATCTGATTAGTTACCAAGGAGACTCATTTCTACCTCATAACTAAAGCTCATCGAATTCCATACAGCCACGACTTAGTATTCAGGTAGTGAAAGTAGCCCAGTGCCGTCAGATGAAAACAAGCCGATTATTACGTCCGTCCTCAACTGTCTAACTCTAATTGGATTAAAAGTATTCAGAGTTCGCAGAGACGCCTCACCCGATATTTGACCTTGAACCGTGACCTTGACCTGTGATGGATCTGTATCAAATTATAAATTCTTCCCATATCCACACACAGTGTACATGTTACTTTAGATTGATATTGAGTCAGTCATCCACGAAATGTTAACATACTTACATACATACATACATACATTAAACGCATACGTACATACATAAATACATACATACATTAAACGCATACTTACATACATACATACATTAAACGCATACGTACATACATAAACACATACCGGCATTCAGTATGCAGACACAGAGTAGATACATAAACAGATAGACTCGTTCACAACAGCAATACCTTTGAAGTCGTTAATAATCAAGTCCAGACTAATCTGTATAAAATACAGATTGAGTGTGGATTTGATTACAATAAATCCTAATGTCGCCATACAGGGTGGCCCATATATAACGCTCCCCTTCCCCTCCATCCAATGATTTCTCGTGTGTAACCGGGACAGCTCAGTCAGCGTTGTAAATGCATATCCTGCAAATTTTTCTACTTATCCTCCTCTCACTGGCACACCCACGCCCACACCAGCACACTGATCCGTCTCCGCAACACAACATAAAACCAGGCGAGTTACTATAGTTCTTTCACACTAACCTAGCCCAGATCTTTGTTCTTCTGCAGTTTATTTCACGTAGCTCAGTGGTAGAAAAAGACTGCAGCATGATTCTACGTTCTCTTCTTATCACATCTTCGTGACTAGCACCGTATTTTATTCTTTCTATGTCACAGCTCATCATTCAGTATAAAGAGATGGCACGTTTAGGCCAACTAAGCATAAAAAGAGTATAGTTGAGCGCTATTTACGAACCACCCTGTATACTGGTTCACAGCCCTTGCCTTGTATCTGTCCTGCCCTCCTCCTATCTCCTCTGGGACGCGGAGGGACGAAGGATAGAGCGGTAGGGGATGGGGTGGAGATAAGACTGATCTTCCCTGCGTGTCTATAAATGATAAATGAAAGTAGAGGGATGGAGTGGAGGAGGAGGACTCGGGGAAGGGGGTGGAAGAGGAGACGAAGAAATGGAGTGGAAGAATGGAGTGGATGAAAGATTGGTAATGGAGGGACTGAGTCGTAATGGAATGAGAGCATCGCAAAAGTGCGTCGTAATAAAAATGAGGATCTTTATGGCGAGATGGAATGTGAGAGAGAGAGAGAGGGGGGGGGGAGAGATCATAAAAGAGGAGAATGGAGGAGTGGATGACGGTGGACTAGTGCATCATAACTCTTTGACTGCCAGGATTTGTTTCGGTTGATCCATTTCAGTACTGTTTCATCTTCATATCTATCTATCTGTTTATATATATATATATATATATATATATATATATATAGGTAGATACTTCTTTATTTATTTATCCAGGAAAATGTCATCCGACTTCGGGAATGTGATTATAGGCACCTAGAGTGGTGAAATAGTTAAAAAATTTTATCCATTCACTTTTAGAGTACCGGTAGTGTCTTTTTTTATGTTCTGGCTAACTCCGGACCATATTATTCAGCCTGGGAGAGACCTCTTGCAGTGATGTAGTTAATACAGGTGTTTCTCCCCCCGGTACTAAAAAAAAAACAATAAAAAGTATAAGTTGATGTCAGCCGTAAATCATGGTAACCATAATAAAAACACATTTTGTATGTGCATATAATTAATCCAAAATGACTTAATATTAGCTGATGCAAGAAACTAAATGCCCTTAAAAGTCAGTTCCTATTTGCAGCTTTTATTCAGCTTTGGGGAGACATTGTTAACTGGAGGAGACACATGCAAGCCTCATTTATATACTGCTACTAGGGGACTCTACGTATATTTGTTTGGAGATAGCGATAAAAAAAAGTCATTGTTGTGAAGAGGCTTGGAGAACGAGCTGCTCCCTAATATTTTCCTCTCTCATATCTCCCTACCCGATTTAATATCATCACTGTTATGAGGCCTGTATATTTCGTTCTTGCTGCCACTGCACGATTTGACTCAGCTTAGGACAGACCCAAATTGCGAGGGGTGTGATGAAGGTAATATCTGTCCCACAGTTTGAAAATTCTATCCTGTCTATCTATCCATACCGAGACACCTTAATCCCAGATGGAGTGACCAGAAAGAAATCGCCCTCCATGTCATTCTTTTCTTCGTCATCACGCTTCCCTCTCGCCAGCTCAATTTTCATTACTCATATACCTCTCCACCTCAACCCTTCCTCCATTCAGAGATGAATAATATCATCTGTGGATAAAAAGAACATTAAATACAAACTTGTTCTCAGTGTAAAGGGTTTTGTCACTTTTTTTCAGAATATTCTGTCCATTATTAAGTAAATTTCTCTCTGCTCTCGTAAACGCGATTGCTTAACTTAATCTCTCTCTCTCTCTCTCTCTCTCTCTCTCTCTCTGTTGGAGGCACTTTTAGAATTTTATTTTGGCAAACGGTACAGAACTTCATTCAGATTCCAATGAACGGGGTTAAGGGCATATGAATTTTTTACCAATGTTTTATATAAATTCAGGCTCGTAAATAGAACGAAAACCATTATATTTCATGCTAACGATGGGCAATTTTATTCAGACTAATTGAAACTCTTCGTATTGAAGGGATTGAATGCAAGTCTATTACTGTACTTCCAATAACACAGTTTTTACCTGTGTAGCCAGACACTAGACGCCTGTGTGCAACGAGAATTTATCTTATAGGATAGTAGCAGTAGTAGTAGTAGTAGTAGCAGTAGTAGTAGTAGCAGCAGCAGCAGTAGTAGTAGTAGTAGTAGTAGTAGTAGTAGTAGCAGTAGTAGTAGTAGTAGTAGTAGTAGTAGTAGTAGTAGCAGTAGTAGTAGTAGTAGTAGTAGCAGTAGTAGTAGTAGTAGTAGCAGTAGTAGTAGTAGCAGCAGCAGTAGTAGTAGTAGTAGTAGTAGTTGTTGTTGTTGTTGTTGTTGCTGTAATAGAAATAGTAGCAGTGGTGGTGGTGGTGGTGGTGATGGTAGTTGCTCATGTTGAACACTCTGAAATAAACCTTCACTGCACTCAAAGTTTCAAACCATTAATCGTACCCCACCTGAAATTAGTCCTTGACCCGTGACATTGACCCTCAGTCGGGCTGCACAAAAATCCAATCACCTCTTCCCAGACTTACACCTAATGCACGCTCTAATTTTGATCTAAATAGGATTAGACATTCGTGTGGTATACATATATTTGATAAATTACCAGACGATTTACATACATACATACATTCGACCAAAACTGTACTGGTGCACATTTGACATGAACAAATTTGGGATCAGGGACGAAGGCTGTTGGAAAATATTAAATGAATTATAACCTCGTTGGTAAACCTACTTTATCAAGGATGCTGTATATTTATTGCTTGTTACATTTTCTAGTAGGTGTTGTTATTATGCTTATTTTTTATTGGGATGTCATCGTACCCCAACTGCGTGATACTGTGTTGATCGACTGTACATTGCTACGTAGACACATGTAGAAAATGGGTTCTACCCCAATAGCCATGCTTCCGTCGTCGCTAATAAATTACAATAAAGGGCTCATCGCACTGAAAGGGTAAAAGAGTAATGGATAGATGTCCTATACTCCCTTAAACTTTACTTAGCCCAGTTATTCCCAGCTTAATATCCTGCAGCTCAGTGGCAGAAAAATAAAAGACAATGCTACGGCTCTACATTTTCCATAGCCCTTTTTCGTAACCAGCATCATATGCAGGTGTTAATCTCTCGTTACAACTCAACATTCAAATGAAGAGATGGCAATTTCAGGCCAAGTTCGAGTAAATAGAGTATTGTAATTCTCCGGACCAACAAGCCAACCCCACAAATCACAAGACTTGGCAGTCTTTGTAGTGGCCTTGTGGGCGACACAAACACTGGAATAGCCAAAGTTGTCCCATCTCTCTAGGTTTACTGTTGGGTCTCCGTTACGATATGTGACACAGAAGGATTGTTAGATCTCGTGCTGTTGGAGAATAAGTGGCAAGGAAAAGCATGAGGAAAGGAGAATCCAAGAGAAAACGTGAAAAGAGGTGAGATGGAAATAGAGACAATGAGTTAACCTACCCTCTCCCCCCTACCCTCCCTCCCCACCTCTCTCTCTCTCTCTCTCTCTCTCTCTCTCTCTCTCTCTCTCTCTCTCTCTTCCTCCTACTGTTGTGTCTTTTTTACAACTCAGTTGTGTGAAAAGAAGGAAAGTTGCTTTTCTGGCTAAAGGAGAATAGACCGACGAGAAAGGCAAGGATAAAAGAAGTAAAAGAGAGTGAGAGAGAGAGAGAGAGACAGAGAGAGACAGAGACAGAGACAGAGACAGAGACAGAGAGAGAGAGAGAGAGAGACAGACAGACAGACAGACAGACAGACAGACAGAGACAGAAACAGAGACAGAGACAGACAGACAGACAGACAGACAGACAGACAGAGACAGAGACAGAGAGAGGGAAAGAGAGAGAGAGAATTAGGAAGAGGAAAAGGGGGGAGTAGGAAGAAGACAGTAGGAGGGAGAAGATGGGAGGAGATGAGGATCTAGGAAAGGAAAAGAAGCAAAGAAAGATGAGGGGAAAAGAAAAGATGAGAAAACAAGGGTACAGGATAGGACAGGTGAGACGGCAAAGAGAGGGAAGGGGAAAAAAAAATAAGAGGAGAGAAGAAAGGAAGCTGAGTAGGTGTGAAAATAACGAAAAATAGGAGAAAAGATATGAAGGGAGAGGAAGAGTGGAAGTGAAAGAGGATGAAGAGAGGACGTGGGTAGAAAATGGAAAATGTGGTAAGAAAATATATATATATATATATATATATATATATATATATATATATATATATATATATATATATATATATATATATATATATATAGATATAGATATATAGATATATAGATATATATATATATAAAAGAGTAGAAAATGGGAGTGAGAGAAGAGGGCCGCATTACATTTGGGTGCGAAATCCAATTTGCTATTATCTCATTTGGGCGCCAGTATACCACTTCATTTTGGCGCCAAGGTGTCGTTACTAACCAAACCTAACCTAAGCCAACCTAAATTACTCATATGTTAGCAAACCATTATCCAAACCGTTTATAACACCTTGTAGCTGATTATACAGTAAGTAAGGCAATCTACGTTAATTCGGCGCACACTACTCTATTTACCAGCCACAAGAGCGAAACTGGTATTGTTTTCAGTTTGTCTGCTTGTGTGTCTGTCTGTCTGTGTGTCTGTGAGTCTGTTAGCACGATAACTTTGCAGCGGCTCGAGATATCATCACAAAGTTTTACAGATTTGTAGTTGGGATGAAATTCTCCTACGAGTTTTATTTTGAGATTGTTTGTCAGTGTCTCTGTGTCTGTTAGCACGATAACTTCGCAACAGCTCAAGATATCTTCACAAAGTTTTACAGATTTGTAGTTGGGATGAAATTCTCCTACGAGTATCATTTTCAGTTTGTCTGTGTGTCTGTGTATCTGTAAGCACGATAACTTCGCAACCGCTCAAGATAGGCTATCATCACAAAATTTTACAGGTGTGTAGTAGGGATGAAAATCTACGAGTTCGAAATTGGTGAAAGTAGGTCAAGGTCGAGGTCATATTCCGAGCCGCGCTAGATATGTATCAGCTCGCGGCTGGTGTGATTCTCCTCTCGGGGAGACCTCTAGTTTAACTCAGCATCCAAATGAAATGTAATGTGCGCCCAACTAAAATATTTTTCTCACAAATTAAATGTTAATACGCCCTAATGAAATTCGCAGGAAGAGAGAGACAGGTGACAAAGCAAGAAGAGACAGGAAAAGAGAGGAAAAGAGAGGATAGGAAATGACAAGAAGAGAGAAAAAAAGATGAAACACAGAAAAACAGGAAGGAAAAGTGCTGAAATAAGAAGACAGAAAAAGAAAAGTAAAAAAAGAAATGGACATGGGAAAGAAAATGAAGACAATGTATCGAGGCGAGGAGAGAGAGAGAGAGAGAGAGAGAGAGAGAGAGAGAGAGAGAGAGAGAAATAATATCAAAGGAGGTGAAGGAGAGGAGAGGAGAAAGAGAGAAAACAAAAGCACATTAAGAGAGACGAAGTGACTTAAAGAGACAAGGAAAGAGTGTCAGAGGAGAATAAAAGTGATAATGACAGGCGACAAAAGGAAGAGAGTTCTGAAGGAGAGAGAAAGTGAGGCGTAAAGAGGGAATTAGAGAGTAGATATGGAAAGAGAGGAATATAATTAGAGACAGGGGACAAATAAAAGAGAAAGTTGCTGAGAGAGAAAGAGACTGGTGTGTAAAAAGAGGCAGTGAGAGAGACGTCACGACAAAACAAGACGAAAACAGAGAAAAATAAGTTCCCCCTCACAAGGTTTCTTTTCATAGCTCAGTAACAACCTTTGTCATCCCTCCTGTTTATATCCTCTCTCTCTCTCTCTCTCTCTCTCTCTCTCTCTCTCTCTCTCTCTCTCTCTCTCTCTCTCTCTCTCACACACACACACACACACACACACACACACACACACACATATGAAAAACAAAACAGTTTATGATGAAAGTTAGTTATAATGGAGACTTGCTTATTTATGGTGTTGAAGGGGACGCCTTCACGAGGTGGCATAGATATAACTGAGCGGCTTCACTGCCCGATTATGGAAACGTTCCTCAGCTCCTTCCCCATCCACCAGGAAGGAAGATGGTGAGCTGCAGGAAGAGGGAAAATTCAGCCTGCAGTCTACCGGGTCCGCGTTCAGATGAGCCTGTGGTTGCTACTGCTACAGCTGCAACTACTGCTAAATTCCATTCACATTAACTTTCGGAAGATTTTAGTCCTTTTGCTGCCTGTTTCACGTAGTTTGATGGCAGAATAAGACAGTGCTACGGGCCTTTAATCCTTTCCATAGCATTAGTTAGTGACAAGCACCATATTTTAATGTTATTCTATTTTTAACACATTATTGACGACGGTCAGAAGGTAATTTTACACAAAAGTTAAAGTAAACAGAGGATAGGATCCTTTACATATACGAGCCTTGATGGAGGACCTCATCACTGAAAGTTTGCGATGGTCCAACGTTACTGTTTCCTCACAAACTCCGGGTTCACTAACTTCCATTAACTTCAGCAAAGACATGATGCACGTACTGGCAGGGGTGAAAAACTATCCCTAGACATTTTACGGCGAGGGTCCAACTAAGGTGTTTGAATTTAGGCAATTCCTGTTAACTATATTCAGCTGACGTTATACCTGGCGGGTTAGGGCCCGTGCCATCCTCTCACTTCATGTGGTGCTGCTTTCGGGTGACTCTACATTGAGTGAGCGGCCAAATGGTTTCTTGTAAATAAGGAAACCATTTACTATGTTAGATGGTAACCATATAACCAAATAACACATGATGATTTAGTGGCCTAAGGCGCTCCAACCGGACTTAGCCCATAAGGGTTTATGTTGGTGAAGTGATTGAGTTTATTGCTCTCATAATACCACTCAGGGGCGAGTGAGAATGGTCACTCATGCCTTAAATATCGGGAATGAATAGTCTATCCTGAGGTTTCTACGCATTAGATTGGGCAAAGAACTGGATGATGGATATATGACAACCCTATTCAAGTAGAGTTAATCCTTTCAGCCTGAGGACGTATTTTTCATGTTAATCTTGCTGTCCCCTTGGTCGTGGTGGTCGAGTACCTGGCATTGCTGACAATGAAGCTGCTGCTCTGATACTGCCAGGGATCGATTCCTGGTGCGGACAGCTGACGCCGCTCGACTCAGGTGTCCATCCACTCTAGGTAGGTTAGTAGGTATAATGAGTACTTAGGATATTCCTTACGGAAGGTAATAGTGGTAACCTACATGATACACTGGCCTTGTATAGCCACCTACAGGTTTAAAGGCTATGGGGATGAGCACCTTAGCTAAACGCCTCATGAGGCCTACTTCCAACCTTGCCTATACTTCACCTCCAAATTATTTTATTCAGATTAAGACTTAACTAACGGGTGGGCTTGTACACAGCCTTCATTAAACCTTTTACCACTGTGGGGGTGCTGGAGAGGGACGCCTTCATGTGGTGACATTGATATAGCTGCGTTGTGGAGTTGCCCGGTTATACAAACTATCCTCATCTCCCTCCCTATCCCACAAAAGGAAACTGGGGAACTGGGGTTAATGGCAGGCTCTTATGACTCAGTCAGCTGAAGGAAAACGCCTGACATAACTTTGTGCTGTCTCTGAAAATCTATCTAGAGCCAGACACCATAACTCAGTAAGGGTAGGCCGTTTTTTTGAGTTTGTGGGTTAAAGGGAAGGGGCACTAATCCTCCGCCAACCCATTTGCTGACACATAGGGAACTCTTATGAGTTGGTTATATGGTTACCACCCAGCGTTGCAAATGGTTTCCTGGCTCACAGGAAACCATTTGACTTTTCACTCAATGTAAAGCTGCCTGAACCTAAAGAAGAGTAATAAAAAGCGACAGTAAAGAGGGGAGAACTAGGAAGAGCGAGGATAAACACAGAAACATAGTGATGGAGGTAAAAAAAAAAAAAAAAAAAAAAAAAGAAGTAGGCAGCCCTGTATCAAGTAAGTGGATGATGGTCGCCACCACCTACCACCTCCCTAAAAATGCACTTTAAATAAAATACTTATTCACTAAAATGAAATAATATCTTTTTTGTAATTATCGTTGCTTTTGTGTTTTTTATGACCAAAGGAAAACAAGGCCAATTGTAACTTTATTATATTAGATATGTCTCACTTTGTCATAACTCAAAAGTGAAAACTTTTGTTTGCTAGATGTTGCATCCATATGTTAATGGCAAAAAATGAATCAGTATTTGGGAAAAGCTAGTGAATATGTTATGACGAAGATGAGGAAATGAGTATGTGAAAATGAGTAAATGAATATGTAATAATGAGTTACTGAGTATGTGAAAATTAGTTTGTGAATATGGTAATGGTGAAAAATGAATCGGTATATGAAAACAGTTTCTGTTTTTGTTGATGATGAGTAACTTAGTATGCGAAGACTGAATTACTGAACAAGTTAAAGGTGAAAATGAATTAATAAACTTGTTAATGGTGAAATTGAGTTACTGAACATGTTAATGATGAAAATGAGTTACTCAACTTGTTAATGGTGAAAAATTACTGATTATGCCAATAGAGAAAGTAATGAGTTACCGAATGCCAGTGGTAAAAATGAGCTACTGAGTATGTGGATGGAGAGAAATTAATTAAAGCACATGTTAATGGTGAAAACTGGTACTAATGGTGAAAAAATTAATTACAGGAAATGTAGACGGTGAAAAAATCGTGGAAGAAAATGTGAGTTACTGAATGTGTTGTTACTGATAAATGAATGATTGGTTACATGCAAAAAATATACAGTAAATAAATATAAAAGAAAAAACAAGGAAAAAAGGAAAAAGAAAAAAACTCATACACCATGAAAGGCTTTACTTCTTTAAACTGTTAAGGTTTTCTGTTAGTTTGTTTTTCGCCACACTAGACGATTTAAGTGAACTTATGAATGATATATTGAAAGGGTTAATGAGACTGTTTCTAACTCTCCATTTTGTGCTACGTTCCTGCGAATTTATTCAGTTTAAAAGAAGAAAATCGAGGAAAGATAGCATTTTTTTTTTTTTTTTTGTAGCTGTTAAACGTCATGTACAGGATTATTGTCATTACTACTACTACTACTACTACTACTACTACTACTGCCGCTCCTGTTGCTGTTATAGAAATATTATGAGGAAGGAGTCTGTATGATAAATGGAAAGAGTAAGAATGGGCAGACGTGAGAGGTGTGAAATGAATATGGATATGATGAGATGTGGAGTGGAGGTGAAGCGAGTTGTCAGAGGGATTGTGGTGTGCTGGTGGAAGGTGACGCTTGGATGGGAGGTGACTGGAGTGGAATGAGAGGTGTGGAGTGCTTGTAGAGAAGACGAGATGTAGAGCTGGAGGTAGAAACAACTGAGGGAAGTTGAATTAGATGTGGGTGATGATGTGTGGAAGGCATGTTCTAGAGTGGAAGGGGCAGGTATGGAGTGGATATGGATAAGGGAAGAAGTGGAGGTGGATAAGGCTGTTAGGGGAAGCGTGGAAGGTATGTGAATAGTGAAGTGGAGAAGGAGGGAGTGGGGTTAGAGGAGAGAAGAGAAAATAAGAAAATATGAGGCGAAAAGACAGGAGGGAGGAGAGAAGGAGACAAGGTCAGAAGTTACATAAAAAAAAAGTAGGAAGAATAGGAATTGCAAAGAATAAAAGCAAGGGAGAGAGAGAGAGAGAGAGAGAGAGAGGGGGGGAGGAAGAGAGAAATAGAGAGGAGGAGAGGAGGTAACTGAGATGACAAGGAGGAGGTCTGAAGATAGAGGTGGATGGCTTGTGAGTGGTGTGATGTGGAAGAAGGCTGGTACGGGTGGAAGAGAGATGTGGAGTGGTTGTGGACGGTGTCTGAGATGAATAGAGAGATAGTGAATGAAGAGAGAGATGGAAGTGGAGATGTGGAATGGAGAAGCATGTGGGTAATTTGGTGTGGATGGTGAAGTGTGGAAAGGCCGAGTGAAAGAACTAATGCCCGTGTTCTAGATGTGTGTGTGTGGGGGGGGGGGTAGTACTTTATCCTTAGCGACTTATTTCACTTATTTCATGTTAGCACCCTTGTATGTTAATTACATCCCTTTAATATCGACATAATTTCCATAAGTAACATGCAGGAGGATACTGTAGAGTAATGGGCAGAGTAAATCACGATGAAAAAAAGTATCAATAGAATCTCCAAACCCACTGGCATTACGACACTAAGAGGCGCTGACGAGCAGCCTGCACGTGGTGGCACTGTTCACTTTCGGTAGATCAGCTACGGTGTTCACTTGGGAGCCAAACATTCTGGTATTTCCCTTCTCCTCGCAGTGGGAAGGAACCTTGTCCGACCCTAGTGAGGGAAAGTCTACTACATAGGGGTGCCAAATTCCTGCTTGGTGTATGTATTGTACTGTACTTGTACGACGGCCCCTTAGAAGTACTTGTCTACCTGTGGTTGACATCTCTACTAGGCCAGACAGGCAGGGGTTCCAACAACAACAACGACATGAACAACAGCAATGACGACGACAACGACGACTGGAGACAGGTTGTGGAGACGATAGGTAAAGTTGCAAAGAGTTAGACGAAGTGAAGAAATGTAGATCGTGAAATTAGAAAATGAAGCTGATGGCTGTGTGTGACAGGGGAGATTCAAGGTGTTAACTGAACGATGCTGAAACTATTAATAACACAGATTAAATCCCAGTAAAGTCTCTCACTGATACAGAAGAAATAAGGAAGGATTATCCCAAGACTAATCGGATGTGTGGTCTATTTTTTCTGGGCAGTTTAATACAGATCTCCTTTATTTGTGTGTGTTCTTCCGCTTTCTGGATGACATCCACCCCAGTTACAGTAATGAAATAGTTAAGATGGTAAGTGATGATGATGTGCTTGATGTTTTCTCTGCTTCTGATGATGCTTAGGAGGATGGTGATGGTGGTAGTTATGATTATGATAAAGAAATAGTTTATGATGACGATGATAAGCTTCATGCTGCTGCAGCTAAAGATGATAAGAAAGATGATGATGATGATGTGATGATGATGATGATGATTAAATCAAGAATAGCGGTGGCGATGATGATGATGATGATAATGATGGTAATGAATATAATGATGGTGTTGATCAGCAAAGATAATATATTAACTACTGGCAATTAATTAATATGGACGGGGCTCGAACAAGGAATTTCCGCTTTACCGTCTCAGGGATAGGGAGGGTTACGTGCAACAAATGACTCTGCAATATTAACAACTGCAAAACTGCCATGACAAGGGAAAGCCGCATAGATTGTTTACATTCACTTACCAAATTAATTCTCTCTCTCTCTCTCTCTCTCTCTCTCTCTCTCTCTCTCTCTCTCTCTCTCAGTATCAAACCCACCCTCATTATATATGTGCTTAATTACTCATATCCATGTATGTAAACAGTGTGTGGTATGTGTGGACAAGAGGAAACTTAACAAGTTCTGTTAAACAGTTTAGGCAATATTAACCAAAACAAGATTCCCACATTTCGAGAAACCTGGACACATGAATCAGTAGGAATCAAAACAGCCGAAGGAAAAAAAATCATTATGTCAGTGTGGAACATTTGCACATATATTAGTGCATGTGGATGACTGGAAAAAGCAGTTGCAGCTCTTGTTTCATCTCAGTGTGAACCCGACAGACTGCAGGACGAAGTTATCACCCTTCTGCAGCTCACCATCCTCCGTTTGAAGTATAGGGAGGGAGCTGAGAGATTTTTGTACAACCGGGCAAATCAGTGTCACCACCTGAAGGCGTTCCTCTCCAGCACCATGACTAAAAATAACAATCTAAAATAAAAATCTTTTCATTCTATGATGCCTAAAATATTGTATTTTAGATGCTAGAAAATAACAGACACTCAGTATTAAGACCCATTGATACTGAGGTAACTAAGCACAATGAATCTGAATTGACAGAAAAGATAGGGGAGAGAGCCATTATAGAAAGCCAAAATCAAGACTTGTCTAGATTCAGGGGTTAGCTGCAACCTTCGTTAAACCTTTCAGTACTAAAGTATTGTAATTCCAGTAGCATCGTACAGAATTTAAACTTAGACTCTGCTCGAAGGGCAGATTTCACTAGTGAGAGAGGAGTAGAAATGACTTATTCGAAAGGAGCATGAATAGTAACGCCGAGAGAAACAAATGAGGAAGTTCGAGAGTCTTGTAATACTAATGTCAATGTACGGGAAAGCTCAGTGCTGAAGAGGGACGCCTTCGTGTGGTGGCGGTTTACTGCCTGCTTATATGAACGTCCTCTTGCTGCTTCACTCTCTCAAAAAAGGAGGATGGTGGAATGCAGGGGGGGAGGGAGCTTCATTCCTGCAGTTCATTGGGTTTACATTTCAGATGAATTTTAGGCTACTACTACTTCTTCTACTACTACTACTACTGCTACTACTACTACTACTACTACTACTACTACTACTGCTGCTGCTACTACTACTACTACTACTACTACTACTACTACTACTACAGGAAAGAGTTGTGAGGAATACCCAGAGATGGTATGGCCCTGTGGAGCGGATGGAGAGCAAGACACTGACTAGGAGAGATAATAATGGGAGATGTGGAAGGGGAAATGATCGAGAGGGTCACCAAGGAAGAGGTGAAGAGATGGGGTGGTGAGGTATATGAATGGGTGAGGCGTGAGCTGGAGGAAGTGCAGCTTGATGGCAGAGGATAGGGCATGGAGGAGAGGCTTTGTTCCTGGCCACCCCCTCAGAGACTGAGGTGTATGGCTGTAGAGAGAGACCAACGCCCATGGTCCTGAAACGCCTGCTCATAGTTCAAGACTACGGCCGTAAGAGATCCTCCCTAAATTGAGTAGAAGCGTCTGGTGATTGTCTAGGTATAGTGATAAATAGGTCATAGTGTTGAGGGGGACAGTAGTAGCAGTAATAGTAGTCGTAGCAGTAGTACTGGTAGTACTATATAGTAGTAATAATGGTAGTAGTGTAGCTGTAATAGTATGGTAGTAGTAGTAGTAGTAGTACTAGTGGTAGTAGTAGTAGTAGTAATAGTTGTTGTTGTTGTTGTAGTAATTGCAACCCCAGGCTCATCTAAACGTGAATCCAATGGACTGCAGGCTGAAGTGGCCTTCCTCCACCAATCCACTATCCTATTTTCCAGGGACAGGGAGGGAGATGAGGGACGTTTGTATAACCGGGCAGCAGAACCGACCGGTTATGTCGGTACAACCGCGAGAAGGTGACCCTCTTCAAGCACCGTTGAAGGGAATAATGTTCGGAATCAAGCAACGTGAAAACAACAATTATTTACAATGATTTAATTGTAGCTCGATGGGTAACAATCACAATGTAATGACGAAAATTCCCAAGTCTCTGTTTGCTGACGGAAACAGTGAACCAGTATCATTACACACACACACACACACACACACACACACACACACACACAAGCACATATAGTGCTTGTGAGAGAGAGAGAGAGAGAGAGAGAGAGAGAGAGAGAGAGACTATCTCATAAAGTCGCTATAAAAGGAAGGCTTTAAGGGATGAAGGGGGATCGGAACTATCCCAATACTCAGAGATCCACATCCTCGTGGACTTACAAGACTCTCTACCACTTCTTCGTGACTAGTTTTATTTCTGCATATGCAGTGTTTACGTCTGCTGTACAATGATCTTATTTTTATTTCTGTGATCTTTGGGTCGCTGCTCTGCCCCGTTTTTCTTATACTCTTTTAACATTGACTTGACTTAAAATTGACGTCTCTCCATCTTGAATGTTGACTTGCAGTAACAGATTAACAGTAGAATATGTTCCTCATGACGGAGTGCTATGGAAAGGATGCACAGCTGCAGCATTGTCTTTCTTTCCCACCGAGCTACGTCAGATAAACTGCAAGAAGGACTAAAGTGTGTGCCTGCGTAAGGTGAAAAGAGTAGTTTTATCTGCATGTGGTGCACTGGCCTCGTCGTGTTCTATGTTCAATTGCCACGGGCTCTGGAGGTGCCCTGCTATCTCGTTTTTCCTAGTTTATTTCACCCTGGTGAAGCTTTGACCATTTTAGTGTGATGACGTTTCTTTTTCACTTTATTCTTACCCTCCTCAGACACTTCTGCTTATCTTAGAGATAAGGAGGAGCTAGGACGGAGAGATACAGAGTTACCTCCGTTCGCGGAGGTAATGTATTAACCCGTGTCTCTATTGTATCATTATTTGTCGGTGTACATGTTATTTCAAAGAATTTTCCTTGGATTGCAATGAAATTTGACAGTTGGGTGGGCAGTGGGTCAAGGAAGAGTTGATTATATTTTCAAGCTGATCTGAATGCTGATACATTTATAAATAATAAATTGTATTGGGTTGGTGAAGGTATGCGCTCTCAAAGATTTTAACATGGCAGGCAACGACCGTAGAATTAACTGAATAGATGAGACCTTAAAAGAATTCATGGTAGGAAAGAAGTACAGCAATATATAAAAATTCAATTGGCGTTGGCGGAGGTGTGTGCTTTCTTAGTGCTTACTAGTTTTTATAGGTACTGTCTCTTCCCCATCCAAGACACTACCCCGTCACCTATTTCCCATCCCCACACCCACACCACGGAGGGAGGCATGTTTTTACTCTTATTTTATGCTGTTATAAAAAGTAACATTCACGTTCCGTAGCACACTGCTTGTCTATGAGTATTACAGTATTTACTAAACTTTTCCTTTCAAAGTATTAGAGAAATTAAAAAACATCGAAATATTAAAAGATGGCTTAACGCCTTCACTTTGATGACGTATTTTTTCTTTTACTCGGCTACCACCAGAAAGTTTGTCAGTTTACGATACATTTCTTTTACTGAAAGTGGTGGAATATACTTGTTCCAAACAGGTATCTCAAGCTGAATATGATCGTCTGTTACAGCAGAGAGAGAGAGAGAGAGAGAAGCTGACTCGAAGAAGCTAGGAAAGTTTGAGAGCTACTTAACAGTCATGATCCTTAATGAATAGTTCAGGTAAAAAATCCCTTAACATGTCTGGTGTTCCAAACTAATTAATCCAGCTGCTAATCTTTCACACTTCTCCTGGTTCGCCCGGCAAGCTCGTGTTAACTTTATTTCCCATTACATGTCTGGTGCTGCGAATTAATGAAGGAAGATACCAGCCCACTTGATTGTTCTTTCCTTGCTTAGTAGGGATCTCTTTTGCTTCTGCTATTCTTTATTCGTTTGTCGTTCTGATATGAACTAGACAATGGACACCTTTGACAGCAGCACCCTCCACCGGAATGTTTTTAAATTAGTGGTACAGCCTTTAAAAGACAGCCTTCTGTTTCACAGGTCGTCCCAGTACAGCTAACTGCCAGGTACTCTGCCCTGCGCCGACCTCAGATTTACGGCTATTCCAGCACGACGCAAGTACGTGATCGAGTAGCGCTTTATACTGTGTATAATTCTGCGTACATGTACACACAATCAAAGAAGTGTCGTTACAGGGGGGTCCGATGAGTTTCATACTGAACAATAGTTGTCTCGGTAGGGTTGGAGGAAGGCTGTTATCAAACGTTTCATTCGTGGTGTCAGTTTGTATCGCGCAGAAGGTGTAACGATACTTTTTTGAGTGTGTGTACTCCCGAGGAAAGTTGCGCGTTATACACTTGCTCACCACTTCGAAATAGTGAATGTGAGACAAGTGCTGGCGAAGAAGTAGCCAACATTTATCTATCTGGTAACTGTGTGAGAAGGATAAGGATGAAAGAGGGAGGGGTAGGAACTATCAGCTCCCCAGCCCGCCTCCTCCCTTAACCTCTTCCCTCCCACAAGGTGGTACCAGATACTTGAGTGTCTGGCTACTACTTCACTAGTGGTTGTCTCACGCATAAAGGTCCGAATTGGCAAGCAGGTGTATAAGGCAGAACTTTCCTCGGCTGTACGTAGGTATGCAGGTATGCAATATTTTACCCTGCCTCTGTGTGGTACATTTAGAGCTATTAGGACACAGAGCAGGTACGAGGTCGAATAGCACTCGGTTATTGTGTGTGTGTGTGTGTGTGTGTGTGTGTGTGTGTGTAATTCACCAGGTCTGTCAGGATCACCTGATGGTCGTGATCGTCAGCTTTTACCCTCCCGGAAGGGAGCTGAGAGCTCATATAGTCCGATCTAAGGGCAAGGCTGTGACCTTCACACATGCACACACCCGTCCCCTTGCTCCAGGGGGACAGTAACCACCCACTTCGTCAGTGAAACTTTTCGCAACCTGAGCGAGGCGCGAACTCCCGTCTACCAGATGGCAAGCGAGAACGTTACCACTGCACCAGCGAGCGGTGTGTGTGTGTGTGTGTGTGTGTGTGTGTGTGTGTGTGTGTGTGTTTGTGTATGTGTGTGTGTGTGTGTGTGCATGTCTGCATGTATGCAGTGTTTTGGCCTGCTCATTGTCTCATACTTGTGCCAATTGTCTACAGACTGCTATTTCTTGCTGTTTTCCATGCAGACCCCTCGCGGTGTGTTGCGGTGTGTTGTGTCCGCACTGTGGGCAACACCCTCTTGCAGTGTCCTTGTTTTTTTTTTCCCCTAGCGGTTTCAAACTCCGCAAGACATCGCAAGATTTTGAACGTGTTCAAAATTCTTGCAGATTTCAGCTGAAACCGCTAGAATTAAATTAAATTAAATTAAAAACCTTTATTTCCACACAAAGAGGCTAGAAGGCGCAATAAACCACAAGAAATTCACACTGTGCGTAGGGCTTGCGCAACGTTGTGCAACGAAACACAAGGAATTTTCGACAGTTTTATGGGAACTTCTGGGACCCTTGTATGTTAGAAGAGCCCTGCTTTCCTGACTTCTGGGGGAATACAGGGTCACCAGTTGGTATTCTGTATCTCACTTTTGGGTTCAACCAAACTGAGTTCTTGGAACAGCTCCGTGTACTCCCTCTGAAAAAAAAAAAAAAGTTCTTGAATTAAAGTTTCGTACTGGCCATACATGCCCCTTCTTAAGAGCCAGGGTCTTACCCACCACTTCCTCTTCTGCTGTTCCTTCTGACGTCGTCTCTTCCTCCTCCCTAGTACCACACCCACACAGGCAGCAGCCATGCATAGGCCCCCGTCATCCTGGTCCATACTGACAATGTCCTGGTCCATATTTACACTTTTGCAAGGTCTTGTATGGAGGTCCTCTCTCTTTTCTGTCTGGAAGTGAACTTGAAATCTGCCCCGGTACACCCAGTACAAATATACCCTTGGAAATGAAGGGCAGATCTGTGGTCATTTTCTGTGATTTCTTGTGAATTCTTGCTATCGATCGCGCTGTGAACAACTGCAGTCTGCAAAGCAGCGCAAGACAAAAAATAAACCACACAAACCACAGATTTTTGTGGATAAAAGTCGCAACAAAATTCCTCAAGAAACAGCTAGAAATCGCAGTCTGTGGGCAACTGGCTTTACGGCTATTCGGCCACGATGGAATTATGAGGTCAATTAAAGCTCTTCCACAGAGTATTTCAATATGTCTCTGTATACATGTGCAGGTGCGTACAAATGTAAGCCCCACAACCCTCAACGCACACCCATTAGTCCCATCCTTCAAACCTGTTCAGTGACTAAGCCAGTTAGTGAGTGGGTGACTCTGAGATCTGACAGCTCTGGCCGCGACAAAAACGCAAAACTTCAATCGACAGTTGCTTCACATTAACTTAGCGCAGATTATCGTCCTTTTACGGTGTACTCGTATTTCACGTAGCAGAGAGTTAGTACTACGGTTCTGCAACCTTTCAGTAGCACTTCTTCGTAATTGATATCATATTAACCTAATGTTCTTCGTCACTAATACCATATTAACCAAATGTAACGATATAACATTCACAATAGAGAGATAGCAAATATACTACAAAGATAAGTGAAAGGCTTACAGATAAAATATGTTAGCATTGCAATACATCACTAGCTTTTGACGTCGGTGAACCGTCTGGGTTCTAAACTAATGAGGCAAAAATCCGATTCTTCTTTCTGATTGACTTCCATTACCGTTCCATGGCTTCATGAAGTTTTCAGAACTCTAGGACGTCTGAAGCGTTTGAAAGTGAGCGTAAAAAAGGTACAATTTATCGTGACAGAATGTATGACAGAAAACAGAAATGTCTCAGGCGCAGATCAAAGACCCAGGGCTGAGAGAGAGAGAGAGAGAGAGAGAGAGAGAGAGAGAGAGAGAGAGAGAGAGAGAGAGAGAGAAAGAGGGAGTGGCATATTTTTTTTCTTTCTTTGGCGACCCGAAAAAGGTAGGAAAGTTTGAGAACTACTTGGTAATCGTAATCCTTAATGAATAGTTCAGGTCAAAAATCCCTTTACATGTCTGGTGTTCCGAACTAATTAATCCAACTTCTAATCTTCATCACTGTTTCTGATTCGCCTGGCAAGTTCGTATTAACTTTTTATTCCTCTTACATGTCTGTTGCTGCGAATTAATGAAGGAAGATACCAGACCACGTGATTGTTTCTTCTTAGCTTAGTAGGGATCTCAATGCTTCTGATGTCTTTCATTCGTCTGCCGTTCCGAACTAAACAAGAAAAAGGACACATATGACAGGCGCAATCCCCCCCCCTCCCACGAATATTCTTAGGGGAAACAGATAATTAATTACTGGTTCAGCACTCAAATGACAGTCATCTGATTCATAAGTCATCGCAGTACAAGTAACTGCCCAGTGCTGTGTCCTACTCCGCTCTGTCAAATTTACAATTATTCCGGCACTGCACAGGTACGCGATCGAATGGCACTTTATTCTGTATATTTCTCTGTGTGTAGGTATGTAGGTATGCAGTATTTTATCCTGCCTCTATGTGTCATATTTGGAGCAGTTAGGGCACAACGCAGACATGAGGTCGGCTAGTATTTTGTACTGTGCCTTTCTTTGTGTGTATGCATGTATATAGGTATACAGGTATGCAGTAATTTGCCCTGGCTCTGTGTGTCATATTTAGGGCTGTGGGGCACAACGAAAGTACGTGGTCGAACGGTACTCGGTTATTGAGCATTTGTGTGTGTGTGTGTGTGTGTGTGTGTGTGTGTGTGTGTGTGTGTGTGTGTGTGTGTGTGTATACAATGTTTTGCCCTTCGTATCATATTTGCTGCTATACCGACACAACTCAATTACGCAGGCAGCTAAAACACTTCCACAGTCTGTTTCTGTATATGTGGGCATATATATACAATTATGTATAAATGTATGCCCCACACCCGTCAACGCACACCCCATTAGTCCCATCCTTCACACTGGTACAGTGACTCTGCCAGTGAGTGAGTGACGCAAATGTACACTGCATCTGACCCCTGAGGGTGCGGCAAAAATACAAAAATTCAACTCACATTTCCCAAACAACGAAATATTCGTTTTGCAGCTTATTTCACGGAGCTCAGTTGCAGAGAGCGACATCACTACTGCTCTATAATAATCCTATAGCACTTCCTTGTGAATAACATATTCTGATGTTAAGACTCAGTATCCCGAATAGAGAGAGGGTAATTTTACACAAAATAAAAATAAAACATTTATAGATAAACTATTATTGGCGCTGCAGTTTATTATAAGATTTTGACGTCACTGACACTTCTGGGTTTTAACCTAATGAATAACACATCCAATTTCTCTTTTTCTTTAATTTTCGTTGGTGTTCCAAGATCTCAATTTATTTTTTTGGAATTTTGATACGTTTGAATGATCTTACAGTGAGTGCAAACATGTGATGTTTTATGTAAGAAAGTGAATGAGAATAATCAGAAATGTCTTAGGCGCAGCTCAAAGAACCAGAACTGAGAGAGAGAGAGAGAGAGAGAGAGAGAGAGAGAGAGAGAGAGAGAGGCATATACGGAGAAAAACAAATCCATCCGCCATATAAATAAAACTGGAAAAGACAGGGAATAGCCTGGAGGCGGGTGAGGCATAAAAAGGATTCAGTAGTAGGGCCTGGTGATTAAAGGGAAGATGGGATTGTGGAGGCGTGAGTGGGTTTGTGGAGGGGACACACACACACACACACACACACACACACACACACACACACACACATGTATAAAGATAGATAGATAGACAGATCTATCTATCGATCGATCGATCTACCTATCTATATATACCAGATACCCCTCACCCCCTTCCTCCATTCCATAATCCTACTTCCTTTTCATTCTCTACGGAGAGAGAGAGAGAGAGAGAGAGAGAGAGAGAGAGAGAGAGAGAGAGAGAGAAAGACAGACAGACAGACAGAATGAAAAGGAAGTAGGATGATGGAATGGAGGGAGCGGGTGAGGTGTATCTGGTAGGGTTGAGGGTGTCGGGATTGGTTGGTTGAGGAAGAGGTTATTGTGCAATCTGGTGGGAAGCGAAGGCCGGGAAGCGAATTTTGGTAAGACTTAATAGACCTAATGAAGTATGAACCAGATAGTAACATAATTACAGCAGGCTGGGGTTGTTTATATGAGTTATTCCAGCCCCTCCCCCCCCCCCTTTTTTTACATATGAATAATTATTGCATTTTTTTCTCGGTTACACTGCGGGAGTATGTTTTCCTTTCGCAATTTTCTAGAAATTTTCCACGATAGTTTTTTGACACTGTATGATGTTCCTTCTCTCTTTTTCATCCCAGTTTGAGCTAAAGGGTTTGCTGGACGGAGGGAGTCTTCTTTTTTGGTATCCTTGTCATATTCTTGTCGTCCTACAGTGTCACTGACTTGAGCTGCTCACTATAAACCAATCGTCTTTCTGAAAGTACCCTCTTTCATATATTCCCCTACCGAATGAGGATTTTGAATGTCCCTCCCTTTCCATCGCATGTTTCCATTACAAACATTTACACTCTTTTCCTTCATCCAGCCGTCGGGGGGGGGGGGGTAGTAGGAAAGAAGAAAAATGAAAGAGTGGGTGAAAGGAAAGAAGATAATGAAAATGAAGTAAGAGTGGAGGCCAAAAAAGGAAGAAAGAGGGAAGTGAAATCTGATATGAGTGGAAACGAGAAGGGAGGAGGGGAAGAGATGAGAGCTGATAAAGATAGATAGATAGATACAGTAGATATATAGATAGATAGATAGGTAAACAAACAAACAGAAAAATAAACGTACAGGTAGACAAGCAGACAGGGAAGGGGAGGTGAGCAGTTGGAATGTTGTGGGTTGCAGAGTATGGTTTGGAACAGAGAAGCTATACAGTAAACAGATGGGACAACTTCCGTCACTGGGGTGCTTCTCTCACCCTCGGAGCCATTGTTAACTCCTATGACATTTATAGCTGCTTGATTCCAAATACTACATTGTCGGTTTATTTTTACCTGACAAACAACCCAACCCCCTTTAGTTCAGTTGATGGCCAAAATATGTAGTCAGATTGGACGATGAATATGGCTATAGTTCATTCACTACATCTTTGCCTACATTTCCCTTCCTTTCCAGCTGATTTCACAAAGCTGTGGCAGAAAAAAAAACAATACTACGACTCCACGTCTTTTGCATGGAACTTCTTCGTGACTAGCATCATTCTAGTGGTTATACTTTGCTACAATTCAGCATTGAAGACCGAGAGATATCAATTTTAGCCCAAGTTAAAGTGAACAGAGTAGTGACTAAGGAGACTGAATCCTACCATATAGCTAGGGTTCATCGAATTTCAAACAAATACAGCATTCAAGTTGTGAGAGTGGCCCAGTTCCCTCAGATGGAAAAAAACAGCCATAGGACATTCGTGAGCTTTAAACCAGCCATAAGAATCAAACAAGTGTACTGCTTCACCACGATGTCGTCTTGTGTGTTCTGTTTAAGCAGATCGCAATTTTGAGTTGACAGATAAGTAGAGTGGTAGTGAATATGAATAAGGACTGACAGGCTGAAAGTGAATTGATTAACGGATTGGTGAATGGGAGGGATTAAATGAGGATAATAGATTAGTAGAATATTAATAAATGGATTAATGTACTGGAGATAAGGGATCCACTGCATTGAAGGATAATAAATGTAAACGGAATGCATTGATAGACAGATGGAATAAAGAATGAATGGATGAAAGGATCAGTGAATGGATTAACCCCATCAGAGCGACAACATCCTTTTAGCGAGACCGAAGACGTAGCTCCTGTGATGAAGTTTCTGTGTATGTATGTATCTATGTATGTACGTAATTATCTATCTGTGTCTCTATCTATTTTGTGCTAATAAAACTTCTTATGAATGCTGATCCGATTTACACCAAAATTGTCACGTACATTACACTCTTTGTGAGTCTGGGCTAAAGTTATTAGATTTTGGTGCAGATACATCGAAAATCAAGGGCCGTTTTCTCGCCGGGTGAGGAGTCTCCCTAACAATTTCTAAGTGATTTATTTTTTACTATGGCTGACAAATATCATTATGTACGTTAATTATGACGAGTATTGTGATATCGGGCAACATAAATAATAAATAAGGTGGAAGGCAAGGTGTAAAAAGCAAAATAAATCGTTTAGGAAGAGGTGTTACGAAGTTTCCATAACCTATGAGACTACGAGCCAAGATCATTTTACAAAGCCAATGTTTACCGTTCAGTGTTAGTTTTTAATTGCCTGATCAGATTTGGATAAAACTTGGTACATGCGGTGGCTGTGGGGATGGGAAAAAAGTATACTAATTTGGGGCACATCATTTAAAGATCAAGGTCAGAGGTCATTGGAGGCCAGAGTCAGTTGGGTGAAGCGTTGCCGTGTTTTCTGTGATATTTTGGTTTAGTTTATATTGGGTCAGACAATTATGTTCAGTATGAGAAGCCCCCCTAGGCTGAATGAAATCGTCTGGGGTGACAAGCATAAGGCATTGAAAAAGTGGTTGTCGTTAAAGGGTAAATATTTAGTGGACGTAGTGGTGTGTAGTGGGTGAATGGTGGAACAGGAGGGGTGACTAAAATGGTGGAGTGAGTCCCTGTGTTTGGATTAGGGGGGCTGGCAATTAACTTACCCCTATTCATTGGAGAGAGAGAGAGAGAGAGAGAGAGAGAGAGAGAGACAGACAGAGAGAAAGAGAGAGAGACCAGGTACTAAGCTAGGTAAAGAAGGATCCTCCATGTTTACTTCTCCGACCTCCCCTCCCCTTCAACGAACCCTCAGGCCCTCCACAACACGTCCTTTGAGGAATTTCTAACGTCCCCCTCCCCCCTTTCCCCCATCCACTCCTTTATCCCCTCCCCACATATTTTTTATCACCCTCCGCTCTACTTCTTATTCCTCTCCTCCTGAAGTTTTTTATTGCATCCCCTCCCACCTCTTTATTCCCTCCCTTCTACTCCTTTCCTTCACTTCATTTATCCCTTCTGCTCCCTTTTTCTCTCTCCACCTCTTTATTCTTTCCCATCCAACCATATCCTTTCTCCACTTCTTTATACTTCCCCCCTCCACGCTTTCACTTCAACATCTTTCTTCGCTACACTTCTTACCCTTCCTCCTCCAATTTCTCTCCTGTCCTCCATAACTTTTTTATCCTCTCCCTCTCACTTTCCCTTTCATTTTGCTTCTCCTCTCTACTTCTTTCCTTCTCTCCCATCCATTCCTTCTCTTCCTCCTCTTAATCCCCCCCCCCCCACTCCACTTCTTTGTCCACCTTAGCCTGCCGCCCTGATCTCATTAAAGCCAGCCTCTTTGAACGCCCCTCTCGTCCCCTTTAAGCTCTTTGCTGCTCCAAGTGCCACTGGTAAGAGGTACACTGATGCTTATGCCCATGTAAACAAACTGTCTTATGTCCACTGAAGAAGTCTGGTTTGTAAGAGCAACGTGTGCTTAGTTTTTGTTGCTAATTTTTGACACACAGACACACACACACTCTCTCTCTCTCTCTCTCTCTCTCTCACACACACACACACACACACACACATACATACACACACACACACACACACACACACACACACACACACACACACACACACACACACACACACATACACAGGGAAAATTATCGACAGAACTTCCGATGAAGGAGAATTAGAATCCAGAATCAGAGTGCCCACTTAACAGGCACGAACTGGTGGGAGAAGGTGGGGGGAGCTGGAGGATGGAGTGTACGCCCTCTCATTTTTTCTTTAAATCAGTTATTAATTATATTTAAAGAGCAATGTTATTTACCAGTTATATACAAGAACTGTCTTACATAAATGTTGTCAGAGAATAATTTTAGGTATGAGGGGTATGATAAAAAAAAGAGTTTGATGGCTTTAACAATTAGCTACCGAAAAATTTGGTCTTGTAATTTCGCTTGGAATCACGCCAAATCCTTGCCAAACTCTTGGATCCTCCTCAGCTTAAACAAAACATTTATCCATCCATATGCCCATTCTCCTGCCTTGCTGAACATTCCTTATACACTGCACACACACACACACACACACACACACACACACACAGGTTTGTAAAGGGAGAGTGTACTTAGCATGTTGACATTACTTATAGAAAATTTATGACTGCTATGGCAGTGCCACGTTCCTCACATGTTGTTCCTCACATGCTGTTGAATAGGGAAAAGTCTATAGCATCCAGTCCATTATTAACCCTTTTATGGTGTAGGGGACCAGAGGCTAAACAACCGACTCTTAGAACATTATGGAAATTACTAAGAAGTCATCATTTTATTTTATTGTTACTCTTGCCAGACTG
This sequence comes from Coenobita brevimanus, assembly GCF_032717465.1. NCBI lineage: Eukaryota > Metazoa > Arthropoda > Malacostraca > Decapoda > Coenobitidae > Coenobita > Coenobita brevimanus. The sequence goes on along the minus strand of NC_136992.1, from coordinate 6,159,864 downwards.
TTGTAGTTGGCTTAGGAAAGACATTTCATGGTGGTAAATAACAAGTTTCAATCAAACCTCCTCGGTTTATGACAATTTACTGTGTGTGTGTGTGTGTGTGTGTGTGTGTGTGTGTGTGTGTGTGTGTGTGTGGTGACTTCTGCTACCAAATGATTTAATTCATCTAAGGAACTCCTCTCAGAATGAGGTGGTTATAAATAGGTGAGCGGCCTACATGACTGTGGCATTTAAGGTTATGTTAGGATAAGTTTGATTATGTTGAGCTATGTTAGGCTTAGTTAGGTTAGATTAGGTAATTAAATATCGGTGTGTCTAGTGGTAAACAACCGTTATAGTGATGTGAGTAAATCAAGATCTAGCTGGAAAATGCGCTAAACATTAAACGTGTGACCCTCCCAGGCGTTGCTCTTGGCGGCTCTGGTAAATATCGGTGGAGAAACACATTATTTACCGCTGGCTAAGTTTGTTTTGTGAGTTATGAGGCAGCAACACCAAGGTAATTCACGGCAAACTGTGGGAAAAAGGGAAGGAGGGAGGGAAGTTTGCACATTCACTAGGATAGGACTGCCTTAAGTTGGTTATTCTTACATGCTGTATACTCTCTTCACTTTAAGGAGGCGTAAAACTGGCATCTTTCCATTTTCAGTGCTGAAGTACAGTATAACAAGAATCGGTGCCAAGGCACAGCAAACCTGTCCCCGGCAGTCATTTTAGTGCTGACGTGTAAACACAACAGGCTATCTAGTCAAGGATGTCACATATCAAATTTGGAGTAAATCGAATGAAAATTGACGATTTTATGCCCATCCCAAGTTTGAGGCCCAACTCACCTGACATTAACCCCCCCCAACCGCTAACAGGGGGGAGGGGGTGACTCCTGATATAAAGAGGCATGTTATAGGATTCAGATTTGAAAGATGCACCTTTAGGTTTGATTTCATGTCAATACGACGAATTTGAAATGAGTTTTGGCGTAAAAACGATTTTTTAAACTTTCTATTTACTTTTTTTTTTTTTTTTTTTTTTTGGCCTACAACCTGGGCCTTGGCCCAACTTCGTCCAAATTTAACCAGGTGATCAGAAGGTCATAGCCGATCATCCCTGTAATTTTGGTCAAAATCGCACAAATGTTTTCGCTTAAAGTTGTTAACAGACAGACTGACAAACTGAGTGAAAATAATACCACTCCCTGAGCCCCTCCGGGGCGAGGATGGGTAACAAGAAATTAAGGCTAGAGTATGGTGCTAGACACAAACAAATGTTATGTAAAATATGTAGAACCATAGTATTGTCTTATTCTGCCACCGAGCTACGAGAAATAGCTCAAAAGGACGAAAATCCAGCCAAGTTAAGGTTAATGAACGATATTGATTTACGGCACCTTGGGAGAAAAAGAGAGAGTTCATCCAAGTACCACGAGAAGCTTACATTAAGTTGGTTAGTCCTGGCTGGTGACTTTCTTGCCGGTCATACTGTTGGACAAAATTTTGTACCCCCTTCTTCATTTCTTCAATGCTCACATCAAAGCACAATAGTTCATACCTATTTCAGTCAATGTAGGTGGGCTCTTTCAGTTCCTCTCAAGGAATTTCAGGTCAGTCTAACTGATAAAGGTCACTATAAATTGATTCAAGTATTCTGTATCAAGAAATAGACGTCCACACCACAGGAGCTGGACGTAT
>NC_136992.1:6143999-6158082 GCF_032717465.1 Coenobita brevimanus | reverse complement strand
TCACCAACATCATACCAGCCTATCACCATGCCAGTCTACTACTATACCATCTACAGTCAGCTACCATCACTCACTACCATGCTAATCTACTTTATCAACACCTACCATCACTGATTTCCGCCTTTACTTCCACCGTCATTAACCACTGTCATCACCACAACAACCACTATTACCATCATCATCACTACAACCGTTATCGCCATCATAACTACCACTATAACCATTATCACTATCATCACCACCACTAGTACAACCTAAATCATTATCATCACCATCACCACAACTTCAGCCATTGTCAATATACCACTACCACATTACAACCACTACCCATCACCTCAACCACGATCACCACCATTTCAGTCATTATCACTTGATCACCAAACCACCACTATAACCATTATCACCATCATCATCTCCATCAGTTTAACCACTACCGTCACTACGATCACCACCACCACGATCGTTGTTACCATCACCGCCACTGTTCCAACCACTACCACCAGAACCACCTCCACTACCGCTATATTAATCAGCCACTACCAACTAGTCATAACGACCATCACAAACTTCCACCATCACCACAGCCACAGCAACAATCACAATCATCACAACAACCACAAACATCATAACCGCATCACCACAATATCACAATCCCTACAAATAATCCTTCATTCTATACAATTTACAGATTACCACCATCGACCTCCTAAAATAAGACAAGCTCCAGAAGGTTAAAAAGACATAAATAAACAAAATCCAAAATGGCCCCCAAATTCACAAAGATAATTTAGGAAAGTACATTGCGAGAGAAAATGAAAGTGAAGATTCTAAGTAATGGGGTAAGAAAAAGAGAAAGAACGAATTTGGCAAGCCGAATGAAATCGAAAATTAGAAAGAGTTTGGAAAAGAAAGAACAAAAGGAATGGGAGAGCAGCTTGAGTGAGAGAAGAACAGAGAGTGTATGGGATGGGCGATTGAGATCAAGGATACGGGGGAATCTGGGGATCTCCGAGACATAGGCTGTCAATGCCTCTTGTAGGAAATGGTGGAGGCCAAAACGAGACGAGCTCCCTCTCTCTTTCATACGCGACCTAGCCACCTCCCCCGACTCCATTCCACGGCTTGAACAGCTCCCGTCTGTCAAACTGCAACGTAAAAGGTTTCTAAAAGCCAAAATCAATGGCCACAGGTGTAGTATGCGTTTGGACACTGGCTGTACCAACTGCTTCATGAGATACTTCACCGCAAAACGGCTCGGGGTGTTGGAGCAGGAGACGTATACAGCCATTGCGATGGTAAAACTGTGGTAAGGAACAAAGACATTCACCTTCATTGTGGCCGAAAACGTCAGAGTTGATCTGGACAACGACTTGTATTTCTTTGTGGACGTCCTTGTCTTTGAGTTCAGGAAGATGCCCTCCTACTTGAGTAACATCATGCTGGATTGCGACACACTCCTGCGCGTGGATGTTGCTCCAGAGGTTTACCAGCCGTTCCTCAACTCTCTACTTCCAAGACGTTGACGGCATGCAAACCCGTGCGACAAAATGGCGGGAGAAAGTCATCCCGGAGCCACGGTTTACTTACTAAACGTAGCCCCAACTACAAATCCATCCGCTGATGTCCTCTCCGTTTTAATAGACTCCGGAGCGAAGGACTTTTACATATCCTCCAAGGGGCTCCGGAAACTAGGCCGGGAGAAGTTGCCAAGGAATGTGAGTATCGTAACGGAGGGGGCGAAGATCTCCTACGATAACATCCGTATGACCGGCACGGACGACTTCGATATGGTGTTTGGAAGGAAGGTGCTGGAGCGGTACAATTGCCTTCTGGAGTACCGTCAGGAGCGTCTTTACTTTGAGGTTGATGGTCGCGTCCTTGTGGCCAAAGTGAAGGTCGTGGCCATGTGAGAAAATCCTGCAAACAAAGCCCTTTTAAGGACATGAGTAAATCTGAACTTAGTCTTGCTACTGCCAAGCTCTTTTATTCTTGTTATTACAATACTGTTTTATTTTTTCTACCACAATACTTCTTTCTATCACAAAACTACTTCATTCTTCCTACCAAAGATCTACTTCAGTCTTCCTACCACAAACGCTTCATTCTTTCTACCACAAAACTATTTCATTCATTCTATCACAAAGCTCTACCACAAAAACTACTACATTCTTTCCACCACAAGACTACTTCATTTTCTTTCTACAACAAAAACACTTCAGTCTTTCCTTTACAAATCCAACCTTTCTATCACAAAAATACTTCATTCTTTGTACCAAAAAATTAAATCTTTCTACCCCAAAACTACTTCATTCTTTCTACCACAATACTATTCTTTCTACCACAAGATTACATTCTTTCTGCCATGAAACTACTTCCTCCTTTACACAACAAAAGTGCTTCATTTTTTAAATCATAATAAATTGCAATCTTTTGACCGCAAAGCTACTATCATATCCTCTCACAAAACTCTTCTCGTTACCACCAACCGTATAAATTCTTTCTGCCACAAATATCATATATTCCTACCAATGTCATACGATCCAGGTAAAGATGACATTTCAGAGCAAAAAAATATATATATATACATATATATATATATATATATATATATATATATATATATATATATATATATAAATATATATATATATATATATATATATATATATATATATATATATATATATATATATATACAGTATTGTTGCGCCGGTGGACGATATTATTCTGCTTAAAAACAACCTTTCGTTGTCCAAAGATAAATATCAGGAGCTGTCTTATTTTACAATTTTTTCGTCATCGATTTTTATCTGTATTTTCTGCATTTTGCTTCCAAGAATTTTGTTTATCTATATATCAATCTATCTATCTTAGCCCTCGATCTGTCTATCTTTCCTTATCTATCTATCTGTCGATATATATTTATTTCTATTTATCTATTGAGAGAGAGAGAGAGAGAGAGAGAGAGAGAGAGAGAGAGAGAGAGAGAGAGAGAGAGAGAGAGAGAGAGAGAGAGAGAGAGAATTTACTTACCGGGTTATGGTCTTATTATCCATTTTTTCATATTTTTACTTGGATATTAATGTATGTTTTTCCATTAACCTTTAATAAAAAATTTCTCATATTCATATGTGATAGCCCAATAATTCCAACATTTATATACACAAAATTTCCTCTTTTACTTTTTTCCAATTACGTGCACAGTATATTACGTAAAAATTGCCTATTAACCCCTTCATCCTGATAACACAAAATATTTTTCAGTTCATTCTTGCTTCCTCCACACGATTCTATTCATTTTATGTAAAACTTTCCGATCTGGAGAGGTTAGATGCAGCCTTCATTAACCACGTCACTGCTAGAGAGGTTAGATGCAGCCTTCATTAACCACGTCACTGCTAGAGAGGTTAGATGCAGCCTTCATTAACTACGTTACTGCTAGAGAGGTTAGATGCAGCCTTCATTAACCACGTCACTGCTAGAGAGGTTAGATGCAGCCTTCATTAACCACGTCACTGCTAGAGAGGTTAGATGCAGCCTTCATTAACCACGTCACTGCTAGAGAGGTTAGATGCAGCCTTCATTAACCACGTCACTGCTAGAGAGGTTAGATGCAGCCTTCATTAACCACGTCACTGCTAGAGAGGTTAGATGCAGCCTTCATTAACCACGTCACTGCTAGAGAGGTTAGATGCAGCCTTCATTAACCACGTCCCTACTCAAGAACGTTCGTCAGCTGAATGAAAGTTTTCTCTTGGTAGTAAGAAGGTAATAAGAAAGAATTCCTCAGAGTTGAAGGACTTAAGCTCCATTGGTACCAGTATCTATAAGTCTTTGCCCGTCTGTCTGTCTTTATGTCAGTATTTCTAAAAATGAAAACGAATACAGAAGTAAATAAGTAAATAAGTAAGCAAATATATAAATACATAGCTATATATACAGATGGACAGACAGATTGATAGATAGAGAGACAAACATATTGATGGATAGATTGATTCATTATTATTCAACTGAAAACTCTTCCTTTGGAGCTCCACTTTTGGGGATACAGTTAACTTCCGCTGGATATGTAGTCCTCTCTCTCTCTCTCTCTCTCTCTCTCTCTCTCTCTCTCGTGCAGCTTTCATGTTTTGCAGACGTTTTGATGACCCCTGTAGGTTATTAATGCAATCACGTTTATGACATTTACAAAAATTAAGCATTATATCCTGATGCTGTTTCACGTGACTCAGCCTATCTCCTTGTCACTGATCATTAACTTGCTGTACTCTTTCTTCACTCTAATTTGTCCAATAATTGCAATCTCTAAATCATGAATTCTGAGTTGTAGCAAAAGATTAACACAGGAATAAGATGCTAGTCACGAAGAAGTGCGGTGAAAAGAATATAGAGCCGTAGTATTATGTTTTCCACCACTGAACTATAACAAATATCCTTATGCTGTTTTGCTCTTATCTTTTATGTCACTGTTTCAAAATAGCTTGATGAATTTAGGTATATACACAATAGCCATCAGAAACGTTGGTGGATAAAGCATTACTACTACTACTACTACTACTACTGGAGCTGCTGCTGCTGCTGCAACTGAAATATTACTATTCTATTCACTATTAATATTACTGCTACTGTTACTACTACTGCTACTACTGGTGCTGCTACTGCTGCTGCTGAACTTTTACTCTTCTATTCACTATTACTATAACTGCTACTGTTACTACTACTGCTACTACTACCAGTGCTACTACTACTGCTATTATTACTACTACTACCACTACTACAATAATGCACAAAACGCTCGTATCTGCGACATAATCTGAATTCCTCGCGTGTGGCTCGAATAACTCTTGTAGGACATAAATGAGTCTCCAACAGGACATTCCAGCATTGTGTGTGTGTGTGTGTCACAGAGAGAGAGAGAGAGAGAGAGAGAGAGAGAGAGAGAGAGAGAGTGTGTGTGTGTGTGTGTGTGTGTGTGTGTGTGTGTGTGTGTGTGTGTGTGTGTGTGTGTGTGTGTGTCTGTGTGTCAGAGAGAGAGAGAGAGAGAGAGAGAGAGAGAGTGTGTGTGTGTGTGTGTGTGTAACCTTGCTGTTAATATTAAAACACAATAACCACCATACTAACAGCATCATATGAAAATCACCTGTGCAAGTTTGCTTATGCAATTCTTTTTATCATAGTTAATCTCAAACTTCATGTAGGAAACATATGACGTTTTGCCTTAGTTTCTTTTGCGTTTCCTCTTATTTTCCATTTTATACTTGCTACTTCCAGAAAAAATATTTGTAAGAAAACAGACACATTAAGATGGCTAATAAAGGGTGTCCCTCGAGTTTTTAACATAAGGGGGTATTCAAGTGCCAATTTAGAGTGAAAGTACTGTATCATCACGGGTCTAATTCTCAACCACTACGGAGTTGCAATTGCTGAAGCCCTTGTGGGCGAAAGTAGTCTGCCATATTAAGCCTATATTTTCACTGGAAAGTGTAGCTCCTTAACAGTTTATATTTAATCCATGCTGATAATAGCATTTCTTATTCAAAATTAATCCTACAATAACCTCCTGAAATTTCTAATAAATCTCGCGGAACACCCTGCATAACCTGTGTAACTATAAAATCGTCTCCTAAACTTAACAGTTTCCAACTTAATCTAAGTAACTAATCTGTCAATAACTGTACTTAGAAACACACACACACACACACACACACACACACACACACACACACACACACAAAGAAAGAAAGAATGAAGCAAACAAAAACACCCCAAAATCTTATATGTATTTACAGATATTAAGGCCAAACAAACAGTAAAAAATTTGTTGGATTCTGTACATCCCTTCAGTTCAGTGTTGTATAATTCATCCTATTCTTGCTACTCCTTACATTTCCATCCAACTCTGGGGAGACTGAATGGTTAGATACAGACTTGACTGGCTTGCGTTTTTTACTATACCTGGTCGTTCCTCAACCCCTTCTACCTGGTGATGTATTTGTATTCCATTCTTACTCCCTCCTGACAATATCATCGAGAATAGGAGAGCCTCCTAAAGGAGAAGTTAATGGAGAGTATATCTAACTTCTCCAGTTCGAAAAAGTCTCTCCAAAGGTGTATAATATTGCCTGGAGGTGGAAAGACTGGAATAAAAAATACGATGTTGGATTTAATGGGTTAAGCTGATGACAACTGTCTGGGAGTAATTAAAATGAATTTTAAAAATTCGATTGAAGGGAATTCTTAATCTTTTTCTGAAGAAAACATTACGTCCAACTGATGATGACGTTTAGATATTCTATCCTTTCTCCACCAGACGATTTATTGGGATTAGGAGAGGCCTCCATCCTAGTTAAGGGTTGCTAGGTCTAGTTTTAATCTTTAACATATAACTTTATTATATTTTATTTCTAATACCGCCAGATGGTTTTATTCAGCTGAGGATTGACTTGTCGTACTAGATAGGTAAAAGATATGGGTGATATTTTTTAATAAGCACACACACACACACACAAACACACACACACACACACACACACACACACACACACACACACACACACACACACACACACACACACACACACACACACGAAACATATTGCACTCCAACATTATCACCATTAAAAAAAAAAAAAATCTGCATAATACAATGTGTTATTAAACGTTCACGTGGTTGGCTGGCAGTTTCACAATATTTATGAGTGTATGAAAGCCACACAGTTTCTGACAAACGTTTGCGTTTTTGGCTCTACTTCGCAACAAATGGGCATCCAAGCAAAAGGCACATCTATTTTTCAAAACTGTTTTGTATTTTTAAAGCCTTTTGATGTAAGTAAAGTATGATTTGTTTTTCTTTCCATTTTGCTAACTGCGCTGTGTACCTTAGCATTCAGGGTACATACAGGGTTCATATCTGATCCTCACAATTCTTCTATATTTTTGTGAGAGCTTTCGTGACGGTGAGGCATGCTGGTCTACTTACCTGGTTACTGAATGCGCTGTGCTATGTGGAATTGGAGTTAAATCCGTCAGCTCCTCTTAACTGTTCATTATATTGGGAATTTGTATAACCCTTGATGTGTTTTGCTTCCTTTAACTGTTTTGCTGAACGCACTTTTTAGCTTGGCATGCAGGCTACAACCATCCAAAGCTCACAACTGCTCCGTGTGCCACTGCTGAATCCATGTTCTGAACACCTTGATACAGAGACTGGTATATCTCTTGGCGACACTTTCTTATTAGGTTCGCTGATTCTGAGGCTGAGGCAGAGGACTGGGCCTGGGTGAGCGAGAGTGAGAAAATGAACTGTTCGTCTTTCACTACCTTAAGAAAGTTGCTTTAATGACTTCACTCTGATAACGTGTCGTACTTTTGTTTTTGCTAATGTCGGACTTTGAACTGGCGTGGTTAGATATGGCCTATATTAATTCCCCAACTACTGGGATGTTTCCTGAGGTGAATAAAATCGCTTGGAGTTAACAAGAATATCCCACTGAGAGCCATGGTCCAGAACAACTGATGAAGCAATGCATTTTCTATAGTTAATAAAAGAGTTCAGACCTAATGACTTTCCCTAGTATGAGCCAATAGGCGGAAGGTGGTACGCTAAGTATTCTTCCACCAACATCCCACACGCAACTACCTTGGGATCCATTGAGATATAATACGTAATTCGTCACACGAAGTGGTTAACGCATAGGTGGAGGCCCTGTTATGCTGGCAATATGTCAAAAAGTGTACATGTGTGACAGTTCAGACACTATTGACATGACATAATCTAAATCGCTCATGATTTTATTACTTAGGTCATTAGAGCCTAACCTTGGCTCATGTCTGGTTGCACTTCTGTTGGCTAGGAGTACGTCGGGATGTTGCACAACGTTGTAACGTTCTTTAAATTGTATGTCAGTTTGTAAGGCCTATTCCTGATATAACTTTGATTCCAATTGCTTCTTTCGACACCCCTCTCAGTGCAATATTAGTGGACACAACTGGACCATTGCTAAAGATATCATCAGGTCATTATTATGTCCTACACATGATCGATATGCTCTAGTAGATATCCTGAGGTAAATCCTATACGACACAGCCACGCGGTTGTAAAGAAAATGCTTGTCTTTTTCATCAGGTTTGGGTTGCCGAGGAAAGTGCAGTCACATCAAGGCAGCAAGTTTCATGTCCACATTTTTATTCAGTCGTTGGAAGAACTGAACATTGAACAAATAACCGATACTACATATTGTACTGTTCTCATAGTCAGGGCACTTTGGAGAGAGACCATCAAACCATTAAATCTGTGCTTATACCGCACTATCAGAAACACTGGCATGAGGGGTACTCTTGGTAGCCTATTATCTGCCACTAGATATAAAGTTACTAATTTTACTATTCTCCATTTGAACTTAGGGTTGTATGAGTAAACCTTGAATCGCAAAGTGAAATGCAAAGCCCAGATTTTTAACTGTCATTTGTGGAACGTCTGCTTTAATTACATATGGTCAGCCTGCATCCCATACTACAGAATGCAGCCAACAACCATATAGGAAGACCAGACTTATCCCATCTTCGTCATGTACGTCAGAAATTATCGCAAAAAATAATGGGAGTATGCATTTCACCTTAAGGTCAAAGGTCTGAGCATAAAACCTTTATTTTTGGCATTAAATGAAAGATCGTTCTGAAACTGCTGAAAAACAATGACTCATTCAAACGGTGAAGTAAATTTCCTACTCCATGTTTCTGTTTTCAAGGAGAGGCTTACCAAGAGTTGGGAAGTTGCTGGAACTAATCTGGAGTCTTCTTGAGAATGAAGAAACCGTGATATGATTCCATCAAAGAAGCTAAAAACACTTCTCCAAGCAGGCAACCAACTGTTGATGTTATTACTTAAGCATGGACATATATTAGAAGCTATATTTAGGGTATTATAATATAAATGACAGAAAGATATAGTGGATTTGTTATAACCTGATGGAAGTTCATAACCTCTTCTAGCTCAGTTGATAGTCAAGCGTAGTCAGACTGGATGGTCAATTTGCGTAGTGACAAAGGAAACTCAATTGTATCGCATAATTAAGAATCAACAAATTTCATGCAACTACAACTTAGTGTTCAACTTGTGTGTGGCCAAGTTCATTCAGATGAAAACAAACAAAAAAAGACATTATTATAGAAATGAATTACAGGGACGTACTTTGAATGGATGGGGTCTTGTATACCTTTTCCTAAGCGAAAAATTCCATTGGTGGCGGTGGTGGCGGTGGGAGGGATGAGGGCAGTGAGGAGGGATTTGTGTATGTAAGTATGTCATGCACAAGGTTACGTATAATGTCCCTTAATCTGCAAACTGAAACAGGAACGTGAGATTGGACACCTGTTTATCTCAGAATTTGTCAGTGTAGTGACGATAAAATCCAGGATGAGTCCCATATAATGCTAGAATGCACTACGTCAGAAGTCCTTCCTCGACGGTATCCAAACTTATCTTTTATCTCACTAAAGGATTTCCTTAGTTAGAATAATAAAAACAGAAATGTGCAAATTCACTGATGAAGTGTTAAAACTTTACACTACAAATGACTAAGAATTTAGGAAATACTGTTCTACGAGTAATAGCTTGAATATATTTGATTTTCTGTAATATGAATATTTACTGCCATTGTTTTGTACATTATGTCTCTTGTATTATGAAAGAAAAAGTGTCCTAATTCATACTTCCAGTAGTACTCCCATATATCTGACAAACAATTTTATGTAATTTTGTTTTCTTTCGGTTTATAAACTAATATGTTACTGTGTAATGATTTATGTCAATAGAATAACTAATTGTGTGTGTGTGTGTGTGTGTGTGTGTGTGTGTGTGTGTGTGTGTGTGTGTGTGTGTGTGTGTGTGTGTGTGTGTGTGTGTGTGTGTATCAAGCCTATTCGTCTTCATGGTACTTTACCTATCACTGTCACATACAAAAACATATATACTCACACACACTCACACACATGTAAAGTACAGTATATACAAATTGCAATCTGATGACTCTGCATCATTAAGTTAAAGGAACACGGACTATATATAAAGCCATCCTCTCAGCCCCTGCCACCAGACACGCCCACACTCTTATTTATTTTAATTGGGTAGGGTACAGGGATGCTGGGGTACGAGGGTAGAAATAAATATGGATGGATAGAGTGATAGTCACACTCAGAGAGAGAGAGAGAGAGAGAGAGAGAGACTTGTAAATACAGTGGACAGTCAATTTCCGGTAAAGGATTCAATGGGAAAATAAGAAGGAAATAGAAATCTGTTGATAAACATAGTAACTTCATGTCTATATAATATACCTCTGACCCTGAGGCAGGAACAGTGATATGATCAATTGATTTTTCTCGTTCTCACCTGGTACATAACACCTGTCAGTTTTACTCCATACCACCCCGGCCAGTCCCGCAATTACTCTATCACCTCATCCAACCTCGTCACGCTCAGGTAAACTGCCTCACCTCTCAGCTGTAACCAATCTAATATACTATAGCAGTAGCAGTGTGTCTGTGTGTGTGTGTGTGTATTCTGGGCAGCCGAAACTACACATTTAAATCGCACCAAAATTGGCACAAAAATCGCAAAAAATTCGCTGATTTGAAAAACTTGGTCCCATCGCGATTGAAAAACTTTTACTATATTAATTGGGCGACGACATTTTGACGAAAAAACACCGCTCCCGGCGCCCGGTCGGTTGCCCTGGCCGAGTGGTTAATATCTCGGACTTGCGTGCGGACAACTCGGGTTCCATTCCCGAAGCGAGGTGAGGGCACCTTTGTTCGGTACGGAGGCGTCTTGGTGCACCAAAATTGGCATGAAAATCGCAGAAAATTCGCTGATGTCGAAAAACTTGGTCCCATCTCGATTAATGATTTTTTATTAGAGTTCAGAGTGATCAAAATTTGGTTGGGAAAACAGTTTATTCAGTACCGGGACTTTTAGAAATCGAGTCTACCCAAGCCACGAGAAAGCGCGAGCGCAGCGCGAGAGCCCTCCGCAGGAGCAAATGCGAGAGAGCCCGAAGGGCCCTGGAGCACTTGAATCATTTAAATTAATACTCCCCCATACCCCCACTCCACTCCCCCATACCCCGATTTCACACCCCATACCCTCACTCCACTCCCCCATACCCTCACTCCACTCCCCCATACCCTCACTCCACTCTCCCATATCCCGATTTCACGTCCCCATACCCCCACTCAAATTCCCATGCCCCACTCACCGACCCCATACTCTCTCTCAGTCCCCAACATACCCCAACTCCACAGTCATCATTTCTTAAGCCACTCTCATCATACCTCATTCCAAGCTCCCTTACCCCACTACACGCCCCCATACCACACTCTACATCTCCATATCCCATTCCACCCCCTGTCCCCATACAAGCCTTCATGCCCCCATACCCCCACTCCACGCCCTCATACTCCACTCCACGCCCCCATTCCCCACTCCACGCCCCACATACCAAACTCAACGTCCCCATGCCCCTCGTCACGCCCTCATACCCCCACTCCACTCCTCCATATTCCCCCTTCACTCCTCCATATCCTCCATGCCTCCATACCCTACTCACCCCCATACTCCCACTCCAAGTCTCCATACTCGTCTCACGCTCCCATACCCTCACTCCACGCCTTCATACTCCACTCCACGCCCCCAAACCCCACCCCACTCCCTAATACCTCACTCCACTCCCCCATACCTAACTCCACGCCCCTCGTGCCCCTCTCCACGCTCCCATACTCACACTCCACGCCCTTAAACCTTCACTTCACGCCCCTATGCCCCCCTCCACGTGCTCATACCCTCCTCCACGCCTCCTATACCCGCACTTTGCAATCCAATACTCCACTCTAAGCTCCCATACCCCACCCCATGCCCCCACTCCACGTCTTCCTACCCCCACACCACGTCCCCACATTCCCTTTCCACGCCCTCATACACCCACTCTGTACCCCACACCATCCCCCATACCCCACTTCACGTCCCTCAAATCCCCGATTCACGCCTCCCATACCGCACTTCATGCTTCCTGTACCCGCACTCCATGTCCCTTCACTCCACGTCCCCCCCCCCATATCCCCATTCCACTCACTGATACCCCTCCACTTCCCCCATACTCCCACTCCACTCCCCCCATACTCCCACTCCACTCCCCCATACCCTACTCTACGCCCTCATATTCCCACTCTACTCCCCCATACCCTACTCCAATCTCCCTTACCCTACTCCACTCCCATCCCATACCTCCACTCCACGCCCTCAGAGTCCCCCTAAACTCCCCCATATCCCTACTCCACCTTCCTATACCCCACTCCACGTCCCCTACACCTCAACTCCACCCTAAACTCCACACCTCAATATCCCCACTCCACATCCCCATACTAACACTCCACGACCCATACCGCACTCCACTCCCTCATATCCCCAAACGCCCCCCATACTCCCACTCTACGCTCCCATGTCACACTCAAAGCCCCCATATCCCCGCTCCCCCATACCCCACTTCACTCCTCCATTCCCCACTCCATGTCCCCATACCACTTTCCACGCCCCCATATCCCACTCCACGCCCACCCGATACCCCCACTTCACTACCCTATATTCCCCCTTCACTCCATACCACGCACTTCACGCCTCAATACGCCCCATCACGCCTCCATACCCCCTTTCATGCCCCCATACACCCTGTCCCTCAGCCACACTTCTCACATGTCCCCCACCTACTCCTCACATGCTCGCCCACTCCCCCTACTCACACACTCTCCCATTCTCCCATTCCCCCTACTCTTCACATACTCTCCCACTCCCCCACTCCCCCTACTCCTCACATACTCCCCCACTCCCCCTACTTCTCACATAGTGTCCCCTCCCCCACTCCCCTTACTCCTCATATTCTCCCCCACTCACCCTCACCCCCCTACTCCACACCCACGCCCTCTAAACTTTCTGGACTCCATCACAAGACAAATGACCACCACTTTCGTCCAAGTCATTTTGTGGTGCATTTATAACCCGGTGTGCATCTTCCATCCTGCAGTGCCAGAGTTCCTGTTTACCTGCATTTGTTACCTGCTTTGAGGTACAAGGTGCTGCCATCCATTTGTCTGCTTGTCTGCCCGTGTGTGTGTCGCCCTGTCTGCCCCCTTCCCCCCCCCCTCTCTCTCTCTCTTCACTGCTCTGTGGGAAAATCAATGGAAGGATCATTAATAACCGTTTCCGTCCTAGTAGTATAGTAATGTATTTTGCATCCATCTTTGCTCTCTCAGGACGCTTTAGTTCAGCTTACGAGGGTATGGTAGCAGTATGAGAATTACTGAAGGTTGCTGTCACGAATCAAATTCGCGACATTTCCCTTTTGTGAGAAGCCACGAACTATTAGTGGAAAACTCAATGTTTATCGTTCAGTTAACCGCTCATTCGGACGGAAGCTTTGTTAAATCAATTTTTCAGTGTCATACGTTATCGTCTTTGCGTGAGACATTAGCGCTTCCGCTGAGCGATTTGTTTTGGGCGCGTTTCGCTCACTCGACCGTTAAAAAATGCGGCCTACTGCTCCCCTTTTTTCCCACGACTTACGAGTCCACTGTTTGCTCTGACGGAGAGAGGTCCCGTGCTCCAGAAGTGAGAGGTCAACCCAAGCTCCACTAGAATCACAGTTACCCAGTGCTCCCACCTTGGTGATACAAAGCATTCATCGACTAGTATTTCCTTCTTGTATTTTCCTAGTCTTAAAAGTTTAATTAAGGTGTTTTTCCTAGGCGTAAGAATTTAGCTCGAGTGAGTGAGTGAGTGCGATCTCATTAATTTGATTTGAAATGTAACGTTAAATTTATTTTTGTAATCAATAAATTTAACAGTTCTTTTTCTTGAGCCTAATGTAAAGTAAACTCTTGTTTCATTTCTCCGCAGTTAAGCTTATTACTCTTATAGCTCCTAGCTTGCATAAACGTTTGCCTTTCATAACTGGTACTTAGGCCAGTCTTGTGTATTAAACTTAAAATCCGTTGTGCCTCCTAGGAGTTAAGCATCAGCAAGAACCTGATGCTATTG
>NC_136992.1:6078999-6138999 GCF_032717465.1 Coenobita brevimanus | reverse complement strand
CTGATGTTCCATGGCAGTCTTTCTTCTCTAGTGATCCCAATTCTACCCAGTCCCACATTTGCGACTTAATACTAGCTGTTATGGATTTATTCATACCAAGTCAACAGTTCACTAAAAGATCGAACTCTCCAAATTGGTTTGATGGTAACTGTGCCAGAGCAACAGCCCAAAAGTCATTAGCATATAACTCTTACTTAAAATAAAAAAACATCTGACTCACTCTCCCAATTTAAAATTGCTAGAAATCATGCAAAAGCTGTATTAGATCTGCCTAAATCAAACTTTCTTCAAAAGCAAGCATCAAAACTACTTAACAACCCTAATGACAATAGAATATTCTGGTCAACTCTTAATTCTTTCAATAATAACTTTAATAAGTCATCTTCCATTCCCCCACCAAAATCTTCAGATGGCGACATTACAAATGACCCACGTGGGAAAGCAGATATCTTTGCCAGCACCTTTGCCAGTACCTTTGCCAGAAACTCTACCATAGACGATACCAGCCAGAATGTCCCAGTACTGGAACTTGATTCTCCCGAAATTACCCCACTTAAAGTACAGACAAGATATGTAAAATCCATCCTAGACAATTTACCTACCAACAAAGCTCCAGACCCAGATGGAATTCCGCCAATTGTTTTGAAAAAGTGTTCCCCTGAACTTGCCTCTGTCCTAGCTAAATTATTCAGCCTATGCATATGTACTTCTTTATTCCCAAATTCATGGAAAGAAGCCAATATCCACCCAGTTCCGAAGAAAGGAAGTTCATCTGACCCCTCCAATTACAGACCAATAGCTGTCACATCTTCTCTTGGTAAGGTATTTGAAACTTTAATTAATAAGCACATTGTTAAACATCTTGAATCCAACAACTTAATTAGTGATAAACAATATGGTTTTCGCCACGAAAGATCCACCATTGACACTCTCAGTCTCTTAACTCATACCATCCATCAATCAATTGATCTACATAGAGAAACTCATGCAGTAGCTCTTGATATCTCTAAAGCTTTCGACAGAGTATGGCACCGTTCGCTGCTGTCCAAACTCCCTTGCTATGGACTAACGTCTTTTGTTCCTTTGATTTCTTCATATCTTAGTGACAGGAAAATAAGAGTAAAAGTAGATGATGTATATTCCAATTTCCACTCAATTAACGCCGGCGTGCCGCAGGGATCAGTTCTGGCACCAACCCTATTTCTGGTTCATATTAATGGTCTCTTATCAGTCACCCACAATCCCATTCACTCATATGCAGATGACTCAACACTACATAGTTCATTCACACTCAGACATCCATTTACAAAGTCTAATATCTCCACCTCTCGACTCAGTACAGCCATCTCCATAAATCAAGATCTATCTACAATCAGTGAATGGGGACAAAACAACCTTGTCTCTTTTAATGTTAGTAAAATTAAATATATACAGTTTACTAATAGACAGATATTGCCAGATTCGTACATTACCTTCAGTGCTACTAATATTCCCATCTCCAAAAGTATTGAAATTCTTGGCGTCTCACTTAACAATGCCCTCAGCTGGACCTCTTATGTCAGATCACTTGCTAAAACTGCCTCAAAGAAACTTGGATTATTGTACAGAGTCCGTAACTTCTTCGCCACTGAGCAGTTAGCTATAATTTATAAGAGTCATGTGTGCTCTCAGCTTGAATATTGCTCACCTTTGTGGAATGGTTGTGGAGAGGTTGCATTAAGACAACTAGACAAAATTCAGAACAAAGCTGTTAGAATCATTAACAACCCTGCCATTACATATAAACTACCTCCCCTGCAAGTAAGAAGGAATGTTGCCTCCCTTGCATTATTTTACAGATATTTTTTTGGCAAATGCTCAGACGAAGTTGTGTCCATGGTGCCACCTCTCCATGCCTTCCCTCGTGCTACACGGGCATCTGGTAGAGCTCATGACTGGAATGTCACTCAGCCATATTGCAGAACTTCTACCTATCAGAATTCTTTCATTCCCAGAACTGCATCTCTCTGGAACTTGCTTCCCCAGAGTTGTTTTCCTCCAATTTTCAACCCACAACTGTTCAAGTCTAACTGTTACAGATATTTTATGAACAGAGGACACCAGTAATCTGGTGTATGGATTATTTTTTTTTTTACTCATTTGTTTTTCCTTCCTCCGTTCAGTTATTTATAAAAAAAAAAAAATTAATTCCATACATAATTACCGTAATGTTTGTACGATTTTATAGGACACCGGACACTTGTTAGCCTGCTACTTCCAATACTGTACACATCAATTCACGTCCAAAGAAATGTTTAAAAATCAGTTTGATAAACAAAATGCAGTACTGTATTTCAGACTGGTTTCTTCGTTCAACTGCTCTCAGATGGCAGGAAATACTGTCAGTGATAGACTGAATTAAAAAAAAAAAAAAAAAAATCTGTGGGAGCATACCCCCAGGCCCACATAGAACTCGTGCCTTCATCGTTTGTGATTCTACAGAACTCTGAGCTAAGCCCCCTATGTCCTGAACGTCTTGCAACGGCCCTGCTTGACTCCAATCCTCGTATATATGCTTATCCTGAACATTCATACAGTGTGAACACTACTCGGTTATTTAGTTTAACAAAACACTGCAGATTAATTGTGTTTGCGTTTAATACAAGCGATTTCTGTAACTAATTGCATTGTTGATGTAATATGCACATGCTCAGACTGGAAAACTGCAGACATTACAACCTTGTTCCATCATTATTGGTTCCAGGATTTGTGAAGGAATGCTTGGGTCATACCACAGTTGCTCAATATGAACTTAAATTTTAGTAATAACCACTGACAATGTGTAAAATCAACAGCCAAACAAGGTATGCGGAAAACGGTAACATAAACCTGTGTTAAATAAATCCACCTTTATTTTACATCGGTGCCATACAGATATTAATGAAACACACAGAGACCCTCATTACTGTCAGACTGTCCATATTTATTGGTGATAAAGGAAAAACTACATAGGCCTATCCCTACTCTGTTTACGATATCAGTCGTCATCCATGATGATACTCCGTAAATCACTGTCCACACTAGCGGACAGTGACTGCCGGCCGCGAGGGAGGTCTGTATCAATTTGTGGCAAGTTTGACAGGCAAACCAACGGGCAGTCCATGCCCATTGTTCAGTGAAATAACCAGACACTGCCCTTTTTTTTTTTTTTTTTTTCATTTTTAGTCCAGCAATTATTGTTCTATACAATGCTATTTTTCGCGCACAAACTGTGTTGGCCATTCCCATACCGCACTCAGGCGCTGTCGACTACCTACTCACCGGCCACCTACTCCTCACAGTTTGGACAACATCGCAGTCGTGCCCGACAGACTCTGACAGGTGTGGACACAGTCCTCCGGTCACTGCCAGTTAGTGTAAATGGGAATTTAGGCTACAGGAATAATTTCCAGTCACTATAAAAACAGCTGCATCTGACAAACTGTCGAGACGTGTCATATATTTGCACATTAACAAATAGTCACCATACTCATAATACAGGGTACCAAGCCACCCAGTGGAAAATGTCGTGAATTGTTGCAAAACATGAGGTCAATTACAACACGTGGCAACGTCAATATAACGTTTCATGGTCTGACTGAAAAATTCCATATTGTCCATGAAACAATGAGGTGGCCTAGTCATCACCTTGTAAATTATCGATCCAATTGTAGCTCCTGTCGTCTACTGAAGTCCACACCCCCTACTTCATCACCCCTCTCCTCTAGCTCTCATTTCGACCACTATTGTCCCCTTCCTCATGCTCCTCTCTCCTCCTGTTTCCCAGGTCCCCCACCCACCCCCTGCCGCCTCTTGTGGACCTAGTGCATCCTCCTGTATGTAGTGAAATTACTTTGATTACAGACGTCTACCATTACCAATGTCATGCTCCCGGTTGCAAGGGTGGGCGTCATGATGATTTTCTGTTCATTGATAGTTGTGGGGACCCTGACAACTATGACTTATATAAGGAACTGTTAACTGTTGTATGGTTCATGACTCGAAACTAAACTGACCATGAAATCCATGTCATTCCTGATACATGCCATTATGTAGAAGGTGTATTGTGTGACAATTTTAAAAAATAACCATAATAATGACATGCTATTATCCGCATATTTTCTGGCTGAACATTGCTTACATATTCTACTACCACCAATAACTGCACACAGAGGGAGTGATCACTACGTTCGATTCGTCCTAGCGACTGAACGAAACCTGGTGATGTTCCATACCTAACAATGTTACCAGATGCCGGGAGCATCACACCACCTCACTGGCGGACGAGGTATTTCTGTTTGATATGTCCGCAACTGTACCTCTTATGCTTTTGAAGAGGAATCATAAGAGGTCCAGTAACTTTCTGTTTCAGCTTTCGCAGGCTAACGCACAGTATTTGCGCGCATTTGTTTACTATTACCGGTGACCTCAAATGACCTCGGAGGTCAACCACACATAGCCTATGTCCGAGCTGGAGGCCATGTGAGTCTCCATGTCAAAAATTGGGCTGCTGGGTCCAGTCGTTCGAGCGTGTATTATCGGTGACCTCAAGTGATCTCCGACCGGTGACCTCAAATGACCTCGGAGGTCAACCTCACATAGCCTATGTCCAGACTGGAGGTCATGTGAGTTCCCATGCCAAAAATTGGGCTACAGGGGTATCCGGCGTTGCCCGGGCCAGAAAAGGCGAACATTCTACCGGTGACCTCAAATGACCCAGATCTGAATTTTGACACCCCTAAAATCATCCTTGGGTCTCCGTGATTTAGAAAATATATATATATATATATATATATATATATATATATATATATATATATATATATATATATGGGTCTGGGGGTCTCTGGCCCTTGGTTTGGGCGTGACTGAAAGAGAAACAAACGAACAAAACATGTAGACAGGAAGAAATCTGATATTTTAAAGGGGTTAACGAAGGACACATTTTATTTTCTCATTCACTACTTAAAATCGCCTGGAAGTAGGAAGGGTAACATGAAAATGGGGTGAAACCTTGCTTTAGGGCTCCATACTCGTAGACTTGGCAGACTCCCAGCGGCCTTTGATTTTTTTTTTTTCTTTCTTTTTTCTCTTTTTTTTTTCTCTTTTCTGTTTCCTTTCCTTCTTTCCGTTTTTCATACGGCAAGCTAATACATTCTTATAGAACATTTATGTTGCCATGTCCCTATAAAATGGCTTTATGTAAGCAATAAACCCCAACCAACCGTCGGACTTAAACCCCAGTGGGCCACATCCATTGGAAAAGCATTTCACGACCACCAGGCGTTTATAACTTATTTATTGAGTCAGATAGACGAAGTCCATGGTCATTATTTTTGTACGAAATGTATGTGTGTGTGTCGGTGTCGAAAACTCGAAACTCAGAGAGTATTGATTGTAGAAGGAAAAGTTATTAATCAAAGTTGTTTAGAGTCACAAGATGAGTTCATGTCACTCAACCAGCACTGGGAGTCATCCAGGATGGATAGAAAAAGTAGTCAAGTTTTCATCTAAGAGTATTATTACAGTCTACCTGGCTCACAGATGACGGGTAGTCCTGTATGGTTATTGTTCGTTCACCTTAACTTGGGCCAGATTTTCGTCCTGTTGCTACTTAATTCCCTGATCTCAATGGCTGAATAACACAATAATAAGGCTCTACATCCTGTCAATAAAACTTCTTTCTGACTAGCATCAAATTATAGTGTTAAACTCTTATCATCAAGGAGAAATCAGGGTGGAGAGATGGCAAGTTAGGCCTAGTTAAAGTGAACAGCGTGTACCAACCAACGTATTCAATGGTTTCCTGGGATACAGGAAACCATTTGGTTAGTTATTCAGTTTAGAGCCACCAAAAGGCAATCTCACATCCAGTGAGTGGATGGTTGTTGTTCCCATCTGTTACGCGATAATAATGTTATGACAGAATTTTAAGGTGCATTCAGGCCCTTTGATATTCTGTAGTGTTTTAATGCTAACCTTGTATTGAGCCTGAAGACTGAAAAGTGTCTTGACATTTTTTACCGTACAACCATAAAGCGAAACCAAATCTTGTCAAACCCTAACCTAACCTCACTAA
The DNA here is from genome assembly GCF_032717465.1 of Coenobita brevimanus. Taxonomy (NCBI): domain Eukaryota; kingdom Metazoa; phylum Arthropoda; class Malacostraca; order Decapoda; family Coenobitidae; genus Coenobita; species Coenobita brevimanus. The sequence goes on along the minus strand of NC_136992.1, from coordinate 6,132,902 downwards.
TAACCTTGCTTAGCTTTGCTAGGTGTGGTCAGATAATTTAGCATGTTATACTCTCTCTCTCTCTCTCTCTCTCTAATTATGTATGTACGTATGTATAATTAAACTCATGTTAGTTTAGGTCATGTTTGGATTGAGAGGACTTGATTAAGCAAGACTTTCTAGGTTAGGTTAGGCCAGACTCGATTACCAGTGTTTCTCTCTCTCTCTCTCTCTCTCTCTCTCTCTCTCTCTCTCTCTCTTCGCGCACGTACCTCAAGAGGATTATGTCTTTGGCTTGATTTATTTGTCTCTCCAATTTTCTGTCTCTTAGCAGCGTTATGGACAACTGCTGAATGGAATTTCACTAAATTTTGAATAACGATTGAAAACGGTCAGAAGAACTGATGAATAAAGGTCACAGGATAAGGTAAAAGATTCGGACCTTTAACTCAGAATAGTTTGATTCGCTTTGGATGAAACTTAGCGGAAGGGTTTAAGATCAGCCAAGGATGAAGTGATTCTGCTTTTAGAATAATAGGTGACATATAAAGGTGGACAGGACAATACCGGTTTAAACACTTTTGGTCCGATCTTGTGTAACTTGATGGAAGGACTGAGGCACAGGGAAGCATGAAGTAGTTCGGTTTTGAGAACAATCGGCCAAAGGTCAGGATCGCAGGGTAGGGTCAATGGTCGGCCTTAAACTGATTATGGGATGCGGGTGGTGCACTCTCTGAGTGCTCGTTTTTTATTTAGATAAAAAAAATCAATACGTGGAAATTTTTCGGTCTTTCAGGACAAATATAGTGAATATAGGGAAAATTCAGGGACATTCCCTTAAAAAAAGAAGAAGAGATGCTACGGAGACTTCTATGTCCACGGGAATATGGCCGATGTAGTAGGCCTAGTAATAGCAGTGGTGATAATGGTAGTAGTAGTACTACTACCGGTAGTAGCAATAGTAGTAGTTGGTGGTGATTTTGTTGTTACTGTTATTGCTGTTGTTGTAACCCCAGGCTCATCTGTACATAAACCCAGTAGACTGCAGGCTTAAGTTACCCTTCTCCTGCAATACACCATCCTCCATTCGGGGGATGGGGAGGGAACTGAGGGACACTTATATAACTAGGCTGTGGATCCACCCGGTCATATCAGTGCCACCACATGACGATGTCTCTCTCCTGAACCATGGTCGACCTAAGAAAGCATTAACGCAGCATATACAAAACAAACTGATAAGGATTAAGTGTTATTCTGCCATCTGTATCCACAAGAGTACGGTCTATAGTTTAATATTTCTCTTAGTGCTTAGTCTTACGAAGTTTGGAGGTTCTCTGTTGTTATTTATTCTCTTTTTATGCGTTCGTATTAAGATATTTGGTGTGATTTTGGGGAAGCTATGTCGATGCTAAAAATGTCCTACAAAAGAATATTGTTATTTAATATGTTACGCTATTATATTCTTTATTGTTATTACTGCAGTCCCTGTCATTGTTAAGAGAGGTGAAGATAACATAGTAGATATTAGAAATATTATACAAATTAAATAGCTAAAGGAGATGTGTTAAGAAGCCTCACAATCATACGAATTCCCATATCCAATGTTCACCTGTTGACATGTAGACTTTAGCACCAGACTGCAGTGTGAGAATGGGGTGATGAAATTTAGATTACAGTAATAAGAGGGGGGGTGGGGGAAAGCACAATCCCCATATTCCCTTTGTGCTATATGAGGCGATTTACCTTCACAATACGGAGATGTTTTATAATTACATCAGTAAAATCTTCTAAACCAGCCCGAAATATTAGAAACTGAAATGGTTAGGGATTTATATGCGATTATTGTACTTCCTTTCTCCAGATACTGCAAGACGTTTTCAGCTAACTAAAGAAGGATATCCTGAAGAGAAGATAATTGGAAATAGACCTACCAACAATGAATATTTTCTCAACCAGCTGGTCCTTTTTTTATGACAACGCGAGGAATTTGTGGGGCGTAAAGGCTGATTGATTGATGATAACAGAAATGGCGGGTGAAAGGGCCAGATCTGTTTTTCGCCAGTCAATCGCCTTTTACGAGACGCGGCAAAGTTATGGGTAGTAAACTGCGAATAAAGGGACAAGTGTCGTTGCCGAAATTTCCTAGTCTTTTTGAGCCCTTCTTTGACCCTCCCTGAAATGACTTTTACTTCCATATTTGAGAGCCTTCTGAGTGTGCCTGGAGAATTACCGACAGCCTTCTGATTGTGCCTGGCGAATTAGAGACAACCTTCTGAATGTGCCTGGCGAATTGTGGACAGCCTTCTGCGTGTGCCTGGTAAATTATGGACAACCTTCTGAATGTGCCAGTTGAATTATGGACAGCCTTCTGAATGTGTCTGGCGAATTACAGACAACCTTCTGAATGTGTCTGGCGAATTACAGACATCCTTCTGAATGTGTCTGGCGAATTACAGACAACCTTCTGAATGTGCCTGTTGAATTACAGACAACCTTCTGAATGTGTCTGGCGAATTACAGACATCCTTCTGAATGTGTCTGGCGAATTACAGACAACCTTCTGAATGTGTCTGGCGAATTACAGACATCCTTCTGAATATGTCTGGCGAATTACAGACAACCTTCTGAATGTGTCTGGCGAATTACAGACAACCTTCTGAATATGTCTGGCGAATTACGGACAGCCTGCTGAATGTGCTTGGTGACCAATGGACAGCCTGCTGAATGTGCTTGATGACCTCTGGACAGCCTGCTGAATGTACCCGGTGAATTATGGACAGCATTCTGAACGTATCTGGCGAACTTCAGGCAGCCCTCTGAGTGTGCCTGGTGAATTAGGGACAGCATTCTAAATATGTCTGGTGAATCGTAGACAGCCTTCTGAGTGTATGCCAGGTGAATCACAGACAGCATCTGAGTGTACCATGTGAATTACGGACGTTATTTCCTCGACCGTGAAAGCATGTTTTTTTTTTTTATGTGTCCGACTCTGGCCATAGGCTTCACAGCCTGCTATCAAGGCCCAGCAGTCCTCCTACATACCACACACCTCTACATGTCACCACTTCGGCGCTAACACCCACCGTCCATATTGAATACATGTTAGGGCTGTCTCATACGGGACTGGTGTATTGGTATTAGCGGGGATATTTTTGCGACATGTCGGCGGGTTTTCTGGTAGATCAGTAAAGCCTGATTTAATGAAATTCAAACCCTTAAACTGTTCCCTGCCCCAGCGGGGATTTGAACCTGGATTCGTTAGAACTCTCTTACCTTCCGACTAATGCCAAAAAGCCATACTTTAATACTGGCCCCAACAAGGAGATGGCTTTTAAATGGTGCTGTATCTGCTGTAAATCGTCCTACATCTGTCATCCGGCTTGCCAAGAACAATAATATTCCTTTTGAGTACTGTGAACTCTCCACTAAAAACTCCTGCTTGTCTTTCTGGTACCTTGCTAAAAAAAACCTTGCACCAGCGACACTTTTCTACATCCCTTCTCCTCCTCATACAATTCTGTGGCAAAAAGAAAAACACAAAGCAATGCAAATTTCCAGTGCTGTTACTCCATTTAGTCGCTCTAAATTCGCCATACTGAGTGTTACAATTTCATTTCTTTTTTTTTTTTTTTGCCTTTGTTCTAGTGACCTTACTAATGTTTTTTTTTTCCTTCCTGTTTGGTATTTTGTTCTCATTTAACCATTCTTATCAAAATGCAGTCATAAACATCCCTCAATCCCACTTCTCTTAATCTCTTGTACAGTGCTTCCAGCTTATTTGAGTGTGTCCTCAATATGTTCTAGCACCTTTCTTACAATCTTCATCATCAGTATGCAGTATAGGTTGCGTCAGGATCCTTCAGCTAGTTATTTTTCAACAGTCCTTTTAGTTTCCAGGTGATCCTTCTTTCATGATATCGCTGAAAACTTTTCTATTGCCCATTGTAACATCTAAAATACACCAGATGAGTCTGACACTAATTTTTATTTTCCTAACAGCCCTTTTAGGTATTCTGTCGTTGTGGCAATGATGTTATCGCAGGTTTCACACGCTGGTTGTGCTAGTGTTGTTGTAGAAGGCCACTATTTATGTAATCTTTATCAGTCACTTACAGATCACTAATGCAAGAGTACGAGTACTCTCAGTGTCAGTCCTAAATAAACTAGCCATCTCTGTAGCTGTTATTCTTAGTATATTTTTCCCAGTGATTCTGGTCTCAAGTTTCTTTTAAACTCTTTGCATCCAGGCATCTGTATTTCATCTGAGCTAGATTTTGACTTACTTTTGTTCAGCTTTCTTCGTAATGGAATTTTTTTCCAGGTTATTTTTTTTTTATTGAACGAGACTGGCTATTTTGGAAGAATCTGAACATTTCTGATCTACTTTCAGTTCAGTTATTTCATGCTAACGGGAAACTACACCTAAAAAATTGTTTTATCAGGTTATCTGCATCCTCCTTTTTTTTTTTTTTTTTTTTTTTTTTTTTTTTTTTTCAGAGAAGTATGCTATCAAAATGATAATTCGCATTACGAGATACAGGAGCAGCCATTACAAGAAAACTCAAAATAGCAGTAAATCCTGATTTTATAAGAGCTTGATTACGGTGCACCAATGTATCTCGGGCAACTGTATCGTATTTTAATTACTAAGGGAACCATATTTCTTTTATTCTTTTACTGCAAAGCCAAGTATGGATAATTCTTTACTAAAGCAATCTGAGATGCTGAACAATTCTCTTCCACCGCAGTCCAATTCTGTGCTTGGTACGCGATGCCTCCGAAATAGAGTGAAACGTCATGGATGCTCTGCTCACTATTCGTTTTGTGCAACTACCAGCGTGGTTCAAACGAGAAAAGTTAATTGTCAGTGAGTAGAAAGTATTTGTACATATTCAGTTTCTCTTTCTCTCTCTCTCTCTCTCTCTCTCTCTCTCTCTCTCTCTCTCTCTCTCTCTCTCTCTCTCTCTCTCTCTCTCTCTCTGTCACACACACACACACACACACACACACACACACACACACACACACACACAGTTTTCCTCTTCTCAGTGGTTTGGTTCACTGAAAACAGTGGCAAGGGACGGGAAAGTGAGCATGGAAGACAATAAGTTGCTGTAAGACAGTATTGTGATCCCCACTCTAACATACGAAAGTGAAGCCTGGACCCTAATGGAAGGACACAAGAGTGAGGACAGTGGATATGAGCATGCGGAGTTACATGGAGAGACACACAGCCCAAACAAGGAAGTACAGGAGTGTTCTGGTATTTATGTGGATGTGACTAAGAGTGTGAAGAAAAATACTCTGATATGGTGTAGCCATGTGCAGAGGATGGGGATTGAAAAATTACCTAGGAGAACATATGAGAGTGAGGTGGAGGGGGAGAGGAGGAGTGGGTCCCCAAGAATGATATTAAGGGATAGAGCGGAGAGATATAAGATAATGGGGTGTGTGAGTTGGAGTGGAGAGATATAAGATAAAGGGGTGTGTGAGCTGGAGAGAGGGCAGATTAATGGTAGAGAACAGGGCTACATGGAGACGATTTGTTTGTGACCAGCCCTTACGGGATCAAGTTGTCTGACAGACAGACAGACAGAAAGACACATAGATGCATAGATAGAAAGATCAATAAGTCTTGGGGCTGACCTGAGCGTGCTGACCACTAAGATGAGGGCACACCGTCAGGCTGAGAGGATTCACTTGCCACATCAAGTGCCGAAGTTGGTCCATAACTGAGGTCTGTAGAGCACGAACGTACGGACGGAAAATTCTTGCTCAGCCTTGCAAAGCTCTTGACTTTGACTTCGGTAAAATATCGATAATAAGCATATATGCACAGTTTTCACGAGAAAATGTGAGTTGGAAAACAAGTGGCTAAGGACGAGGCCCTACGATGTCTCCAGTGCCAGTGAGAATAAAGTCAACAGTACCACAAAATGTTCCATAAAACCCGACTCCAGCCTGCCCGCCCTCACCTTCCTGTTGCCTGTCTGGCCAAATCCTTAGGATCGTATTTCTCATCACCTTAAGAGACTTTTAAGTACTTCTTCCTTAGCGATAAATTTTCCTTTAAACATTCTGATATCCTCTCGTGTATCCTTTACGTCTTGATACTATAAACACAGATTCCTTGGCATGCTAATCATGTTAACGTACCCAATGTATCTATCTATACTTCTATCTGTATCCATCTATCTATCTACGTACTTATCTATCTATCTGGTTATCTACCTATCTATCTCTATCTATCTATCTATACAGTATATATATATATATATATATATATATATATATATATATATATATATATATATATATATATATATTTCACTCATCTTAAATGCCAGGACCAACTTGCCTAGCCCCGGGCTCCTACGCTCCTCATGGGGCAATATAGGATTGGATGATGGATGGATGGATGGATATATATAGATAGATAGATAGATAGATAGATAGATATAACTGTAAACACTTGCAAAGAAAATGTAATAGGGTGCCTGCTGTTTTTTTTTTTCTGTGTCCGACTGTGGGCAAAGGCTTCATGGCTTATTTCTCTAGTCCTCCTACATACCATACACCTCCACATGTTACCATTTCGGTGCTAACACCCACTGTCCATAGTGAATACATGCTTGAGCTGTCTGGACTGGTTAACTGGTATTAGCTGGGGTATTTTTACGACATGTCGGAGGGTCTTCTGGCAGATCAGGAAAGTCTGCTTTTATGATATTCAGATCCTTTAACTGTTCCCTGCCCAAGCTGCTATTCAAACCTGGGTCCATAGGACTGCAGACCGCCTCTCTACAGCTCCAGTCACCTCCTCCCCCAAAGAGAATTCAGCCCACTGTGAGAGACAAGTTTCCAATCATATCCCCTTCAACTCAGCGATGTAAATGAAATCCTATACTTCCTATCTGAACAGAAGAATTTTTCAAACCGGAAAAGTTTTCTTCTACCCCAAAAGCTCAGGTAATATCGCCTGGGAGAAGGAAGAATAAATTTACACAACCCGCCACCGGACGGAAGGGCAAAATCGTCTTTCAGTGGCGACAATAAAGCGGAATAATAAGAGGGCAAGGGTATGGGCAAGGTAGAAGGTGTGTAAGGGTAAGTGTATGAGGGAGGGAGACGTGGAAGGGGTAGGAGCAGAAGAGGTAAGAGGAGCGATGAGGGTTTGTGGGAGAGGTAAGAGAAGGGAAAGAGGGGCGTGGGAGAGGTAAGAGAAGGGAAAGAGGGGCGTGGGAGAGGTAAGAAGAGGAAGGCTACGACGTGAAGGTTATGGTGGAGGATGTCGTGGCGGAGGCGAGTGAGTGGTTCGGTCGGTTTGGTACTGGTCTTACATTCGAGGATGGTCTGGAGTGGGTTCTGGGCCCACCTACTGCCACTGAGTTTATGACATCGATGCTCACAAACTATAGTAAATTTTACACTTCACAAAGATCCTTAACCCCTTTCAGCTCAGTTAATAGCCAGTATAGTCAGATCGGAGGGTGGATCTGACTAGTTACCAAGGAAACTCATTCCTACCTCGTAACTAAAGCTCATCGGATTCAATACAGCCACGACTTAGTATTCAGGTTGTGAAAGTAGCCCAGTGCCGTCAGATGAAAACAAGCCGATTATTACGTCCGTCCTCAACAGTCTAACTCTAACTGGATCAAAAGTATTCAGTGTTCACAGAGACGCCTCACCCGATATTTGACCTTGAACCGTGACCCTACACACAGTGTACATGTTACTTTTGATTGAAATTGAATCAGTCATCCACGAAATGTTGTGTTAACATACTTGCATACATACATTCATACATTAAACACATACGTACATACATACATACATTAAACGCATACGTACATACATAAACACATACCGGCATTCAGTCTGCAGATATAGAGTAGATACATAAACAGATTGACTTGTTCACAACAGCAATACCTTTGAAGTCGTTAATAATCAATTTCAGACTCAATCTGTATAAAATACAGATTGAGTGTGGATTTGATTACAATAAATCTTAATGTCACTATACAGGGTGGCCCATATATAACGCTCCCCTTCCCCTCCGTCGGGTGATTTCTCGTGTGTAACGGGGACGGCTCAGTCAACGTTGTAAATGCCTATCCTGCAAATTTTTATACTTATCCTCCTTTCACTGGCACACCCACGCCCACACCAGCACACTGATCCGTCTCCGCAACACAACATAAAACCAGGCGAGTTACTATAGCTCTTTCACACTATCCTAGCCCAGATCTTTGTTCTTCTGCAGTTTATTTCACGTAGCTCAGTGGTACTTCGTAGAAAAAGACTGCAGCATGATTCTACATTCTCTTCTTATCACATCTTCGTGACTAGCACCGTATTTTATTCTTTCTATGTCACAGCTCATCATTCAGTATAAAGAGATGGCAGGTTTAGGCCAAATAAACATAAAAAGAGTATAGTTGAGCACTATTTACGAACCACCCTGTATATTGGTTCACCGCCCTTGCTTTGTATCTGTCCTGCCCTCCTCCTATCTCCTCTGGGACGCGGAGGGACGAAGGATAGAGGGGTAGGGCATGGGGTGGAGATAAGACTGATCTTCCCTGCGTATCTATAAATGATAAATGAAAGTAGAGGGATGGAGTGGAGGAGGAGGACGCGGGGAAGGGGGTGAAAGAGGAGACGAAGAAATGGAGTGGAAGAGTGAAGTGGATGAAATATTGGTAATGGAGGGACTGAGTCGTAATGGAATGAGAGCATCGCAAAAGTGGGTCGTAATAAAAATGAGGATCTTTATGGCGAGATGGAATATGAGAGAGAGAGAGGGGGGGGGGGAAGATCATAACAGAGAAGAATGGAGGAGTGGATGACGGTGGACAAGTGCATCATAACTCTTTGATTGACAGGATTTGTTTCGGTTGATCCATTTCAGTACTATTTCATCTTCATATCTATCTATCTGTCTATATATATATATATATATATATATATATATATATATATAGATAGATAGATAGATAGATAGATAGATAGATAGATACTTCTTTATTTATTTATCCAGGAAAATGTCATCCGACTTCGTGAATGTGATTATAGGCACCTAGAGTGGTGAAATAGTTAAAAATTTGTTCCATTCACTTCTAGAGTACAGGTAATGTCTTTTTTTTATGTTCTGGCTAACTCCGGACCATATTATTCAGCCTGGGAGAGACCTCTTGCAGTGATGTGGTTAATACAGATGTTTCTTCCCCCGGTATTAAAAAAAAAAAAAAAAAAAAGGTATAGGTTGATGTCAGCCGTAAATCATGGTAACCATAATAAAAACACATTTTGTATGTGCATATAATTAATCCAAAATGACTTAATATTAGCTGATGCAAGAAACTAAATGCCCTTAAAAGTCAGTTCCTATTTGCAGCTTTTATTCAGCTTTGGGGAGACATTGTTAACTGGAGGAGACACATGCAAGCCTCATTTATATATTTTTGCTAGGGGACTCTACGTATATTTGTTTGGAGATAGCGATAAAAAAAAGTCATTGTTGTGAAGAGGCTTGGAGAGCCAGCCGCTCTCTAATATTTTCCTCTCTCATATCTCCCTATCAGATTTAATATCTTCACTTTTATGACGCCTGTAAATTTCGTTCTTGCTGCCACTGCACGATTTGACTCAGCTTAGAACAGACCCAAATTGCGAGGGGTGTGATGAAGGTAATATCTATCCCCCGGTTTGAAAATTCTATCCTGTCTATCTATCCATACCGAGACGCCTTAGTCCCGGATGGAGTGACCAGAAAGGAATCGCCCTCCATGTCATTCTTTTCTTCGCCATCACGCTTCCCTCTCGCCATCTCAAATTTTCATTACCCATATACCTCATCACCTCAACCCTTCCTCCATTCAGAGATGAATGTCATTTGTGGATAAAAAGAACATTAAATACAAACTTGTTCTCAGTGTAAAGGGTTTTGTAACTTTTTTTTTTTTTTCAGAATATTCTGTCCATTATTAAGTAAATTTCTCTCTCCTCTCGTAAACGCGATTGCTTAACTTAATCTCTCTCTCTCTCTTTCTCTCTCTCTCTCTCTCTCTCTCTCTCTCTCTCTGTTGGAGGCACTTTTAGAATTTTATTTTGGCAAACGGTACGGGACTTCATTTACATTCCAATGAACGGGGTTAAGGGCATATGAATTTTTTACCAATGTTTTATATAAATTCAGGCTCGTAAATAGGACGAAATCCATTATATTTCATGCTAACGATGGGCAGTTTTATTCAGACTAAGTGAAACTCCTCGTATTGAAGGAATTGAATGCACGTCTATTACTATACTTCCAATAACAGAGATTTTACCTGTGTAGCCAGACACTAGACGCCTGTGTGCAACGAGAATTTATCTTATAGGACAGTAGTAGTAGTAACAGTAGCAGTGCCGGTAGTAGTAGTAGTAGTAGTAGTAGTAGTAGCAGTACCAGTAGTAGTAGTAGTAGTAGTAGTAGTAGTGTAGGACTACATAATAGATAGATAGATTAATAGATAGATAGAGAGACAGATAGAAGCAGGAAGTCAAATGATGAGAAGGTGTTGTGTCTGCGAGAATCGAGCAGTGCTAAACATGCTTACACACTCTTAACACTGAGGAAAGCTGACGACAGCGGCCAGTAAGGAGATGATGCAGTTAGCTGTCAGCAGTCCTCTCGTGAACAAAGATCCACGGGGAACACACGTGACACACCCCTGCTACACCAGATTTTAGGAAAGAGAGGGTAGAAGGAGACAAGCGACCCTAGAGAGAGGTCGAGACGGAGATTAGCCTTAGAACAGAGAGAGAGAGAGATAGCGAGACAGGGAGGTAGCTACCCGGGACTTATACTCTTTCCATGTGAGAGACCTGTTTAATATTTCCAAGACAAATAAAAATAGTCCCATACTATTCTTTACCTCTCCCGTCACTACATGACATCTGGTGGGGAAGCTACTACAAGATATAAAAGCCGCTCGACCACAAGTCTAAAATATACTTCTCTACAAGTAACTACAAAGTCTTTATGACATTTGGTGGCAGCGGTGGGATACGAACCTCGTCTACGAATCAACATTAAATTCCTACAAAATATCAAGATTGAAAACAACCAACAACATCAGCTCCTGACAGTATTCTCTCCATCCAGCCCCCTCTGTCTCCCAGATCATTACGCTGATGCAGAGGTCAAGAGATCACTCGACGCCTTGCAAGTAGCTTAACGACAAACCAGCAAATCTGCGGACATCGTCTCCGAATTAAAAGCAAATTTCTACAAAAGCAACCGAGACTACAAGATTAGCTTCAGTTCTACATTGAATCCTACAAAATACAGCCTACAGTGCAAATAGACTACAAGTCTACGACGAATCAGCGAACTACAGCCATCTACAATCAACTACAATTAACAACTCTACGTCGTCTGTATAATCTTCTACACGCACCTACAAGTAGCGGCAGTCTTCATTCTACAACGAGTAAATCACTAGAGAAAAGGACCGAGAAAACATCGACATAGAAAAACGGAACAAACAAACGAAGAGTGAGACACGACTCATAACTCATCTTACTCACTCATCTTCACCCAAGTTACTCATCGCTACTCATTCACTCACCACAGCTACCAGTGTGGGAAGCAGACGTCACCATGTGCTGAGACGACAGCACGCCAATCAACCCGTGAAGGACAACGCTATCACCACGTGCAACACCACTCACACCATTTCCCACCACGGTAAAAATTAGTGAGTTACATAGTTACTTCATTTATACAATACACAGTGATAGACAATAAGCTTCTGCACAAACATATAAAACGTGCTGTATAGTTACAGCTTAAATACACATACCTACTTCAGTTATCTGCATAACTCAAACACTAAATAATCACCAACGATAAATATTCTACACTGTATATATTCATTCATTTATTATAACATTTATTTACTGCCAAAGAGTGTTACCATTTATACCTACATAAAATACGTGTTTCATACATACAACTATACATTATTATATCTACAAAGTGATAAAGAAAATATCCAATCACAGTTACTCAGTGAGCGATTAAAAGAACTGTATTAAACATTTATTAATTAAAGCTACCTAGTGGAAACATATAAATTAAGTTACAAGGTAAACTAGAGAAAAAAAAAAAAATGGCCAACACAAATGCCGTTAGCAAGAGTGAACATCTTCAACACAGTCGTGAAGACAATGATTTCCACACAGTGCTGACACACATATTACCCACGATAGGTACAGGTGAACAACAAATCAGTGTATATAGTTAATACTGTATATAGTGTATATATATTTTTTATATAAAATAACAAAATATGGGACTATATAATATCATTTTATAATCTCTGTGCAATATAAACTAAACTTTAAAAAAGTATCCCAAGGAAATTAGCCAGCAATTATGTAACCATGAACAACATGGAAAAAGCGTACACAAGCGAAGAAAAAACAAACTATAGAAAATCAATACATACAAAAAAGAAAGAAAGAAAGAAAGAAAAAGTAAGAAAGAAAAAAGAGAAATAGAGTAAGATCACATAACAAACAAATGAAATTAAGTGTAATTGTTACTACATATGCCAAAATACCACATAAACTACAAACAAAAAAGCAAATTGTGTCTCCATAAAACAAGTGGCATGACACATCATCACTATCATCGACCGCAGCATATGTTAGGACTGCAGTTATTACAATTATGTTACACTTATTACAATTATGTAACTACAAACAATACTACAAACAATATGTACCATTTCTGTGACAGTTGCATTAACAAGATGTAACTTTTATGTAACTTTAACTACAATTATGTACCTACAAACGATATGTAACAATTATGTAACGACAAACGATTGCATTATGTTACACTAACTACAATTATGTACCTACAAACGATATGTAACAATTATGTAACGACAAACGATTGCATTATGTTACACTTTGCCAATTATGTAACACTTGCATTAACAAGATGTAACTTTTATGTAACTTTAACTACAATTATGTACCTACAAACGATTTGTAACAATTATGTAACGACAAAACAGTTGCATTAACAAGATGTAACTTTTATGTAACTTTAACTACAATTATAAGGCCAAGACACTTATGTAATAGTTGCATTAACAAAATGTAACTACAATTATAAGGCCAACACAATTATGCATTAACACAATATAAGTCATACAATTATAGCACAATTCTGTATTACCAGTATCATCATACAAGTTAGGTGAAATGTTAGACATTACTAAAGTGATAACTCAAATATGTAATGTATAACCTAGCAGTATTACCATTGCACAATTATATGCGTACGTCTGTTGTACATGCACGTCTTACAAGTGTTATACAACAACCATTGCATTTATTCAAATATGTATACAACTTATTTAAAATGTAATATTACTGAATAATCACTATTTACTATGAATAATATATGTATACAATATTCATACAATTATGTTACTTTACAATATTATGTATTTCACTTAATTAGCTTATAAGTTCATTATAATGTGTATGTAGTATGTATTAATATGTTATAACTATTAAATGTCGATGGTACGCCATTTTCGCGCGGCCGAGCAAATGTAGGACTACATAATAGATAGATAGATAAATAGATAGATAGAGAGACAGATAGAAGCAGGAAGTCAAATGATGAGAAGGTGTTGTGTCTGCGAGAATCGAGCAGTGCTAAACATGCTTACACACTCTTAACACTGAGGAAAGCTGACGACAGCGGCCAGTAAGGAGATGATGCAGTTAGCTGTCAGCAGTCCTCTCGTGAACAAAGATCCACGGGGAACACACGTGACACACCCCTGCTACACCAGATTTTAGGAAAGAGAGGGTAGAAGGAGACAAGCGACCCTAGAGAGAGGTCGAGATGGAGATTAGCCTTAGAACAGAGAGAGAGAGAGATAGCGAGACAGGGAGGTAGCTACCCGGGACTTATACTCTTTCCATGTGAGAGACCTGTTTAATATTTCCAAGACAAATAAAAATAGTCCCATACTATTCTTTACCTCTCCCGTCACTACATGACATCTGGTGGGGAAGCTACTACAAGATATAAAAGCCGCTCGACCACAAGTCTAAAATATACTTCTCTACAAGTAACTACAAAGTCTTTATGACAGAAGCAGTACCGGTAGTAGTAGTAGTAGTAGTAGTAGTAGCAGTACCGGTAGTAGTAGTAGTAGTAGTTGTTGTTGTTGTTGTTGTTGTTGCTATTGTTGTTGTTGTTGCTGTGATAGAAATAGTAGCAGTGGTGGTGGTCATGATGGTAGTTGCTCATGTTGAGCACTCTGAAATAAACCTTCACTGCACTCAAAGTTTCAAACCATTAGTCGTACCCCACCTGAAATTAGTCCTTGACCCGTGACATTGACCCTCAGTCGGGCTGCACAAAAATCCAATCACCTCTTCCCAAACTTACACCTAATGCACGCTTTAATTTTGATCTAAATAGGATTAGACATTCGTGTGGTATACATATGTTTGATAAATTACCAGACGATTTACATACATACATACATTCGACCAAAACTGTACTGGTGCACATTTGACACGAACAAATTTGGAATCAGGGACGAAGGCTGTTGGAAAATATTAAATGAATTATAACCTCGTTGGTAAACCTACTTTATCAAGGATGCTGTATATTTATTGCTTGTTACATTTTCTAGTAGGTGTTGTTATTATGCTTATTTTTTATTGGGATGTCATCGTACCCCAACTACGTGATACTGTGTTGATCGACTGTACATTGCTACATAGACACATGTAGAATATGGGTTCTACCCCAATAGCCATGCTTCCGTCGTCGCTAATAAATTGCAGTAAAGGACTCATTGCACTGAAAGGGTAAAAGAGTAATGGATAGATGTCCTATACTCCCTTAAACTTTACTTAGCCCAGTTATTCCCAGCTTAATATCCTGCAGCTCAGTGGCAGAAAAATAAAAGACAATGCTACGGCTCTACATTTTCCATTGCCCTTTTTCGTAACCAGCATCATATGCAGGTGTTAATCTCTCGTTACAACTCAACATTCAAATGAAGAGATGGCAATTTCAGGCCAAGTTCGAGTAAATAGAGTATTGTAATTCTCCGGACCAACAAGCCAGCCCCACAAATCACAAGAGTTGGCAGTGTTTGTATTGGCTTTGTGGGCGACACAAACACTGAAATAGCCAAAGTTGTCCCATCTCTCTAGGTTTACTGTTGGGTCTCCGTTACGATATGTGACACAGAAGGATTGTTAGATCTCGTGCTGTGAGAATAAGTGGCAAGGAAAAGCATGAGGAAAGGAGATTCCAAGAGAAAACGTGAAAAGAGGTGAGATGGAAATAGAGACAATGAGTTAACCTACCCTCTCCCACCTACCCTCCCTCCCCACCTCTCTCTCTCTCTCTCTCTCTCTCTCTCTCTCTCTCTCTCTCTCTCTCTCTCTCTCTTCCTCCTACTGTTATGTCTTTTTTACAACTCAGTTGTGTGAAAAGAAGGAAAGTTGCTTTTCTGGCTAAAGGAGAATAAACCGACGAGAAAGGCAAGGATAAAAGAAGTAAAAGAGAGAGAGAGAGAGAGAGAGAGAGAGAGAGAGAGAGAGAGAGAGAGAGAGAGAGACAGACAGACAGACAGACAGACAGAGACAGAAACAGAGACAGAGACAGACAGACAGACAGACAGACAGACAGACAGACAGACTGACAGACAGAGACAGAGACAGAGAGAGGGAAAGAGAGAGAGAGAATTAGGAAGAGGAAAAGGGGGGAGTAGGAAGAAGACAGTAGGAGGAAGAAGATGGGAGGAGATGAGGATCTAGGAAAAGACAAGAAGCAAAGAAAGATGAGGGGAAAAGAAAAGATGAGAAAACAAGGGTACAGGATAGGACAGGTGAGACGGCAAAGAGAGGGAAGGGGAAAAAAAAAAATAAGAGGAGAGAAGAAAGGAAGCTGAGTAGGTGTGAAAATAACGAAAAATAGGAGAAAAGATATGAAGGGAGAGGAAAAGTGGAAGTGAAAGAGGATGAAGAGAGGAGGTGGGTAGAAAATGGAAAATATGGTAGGAAAAAAAAATAGAAAATGGGAGTGAAAGAAGAGGGCCGCATTACATTTGGGTGCGAAATCCAATTTGCTATTATCTCATTTGGGCGCCAGTGTACCACTTCATTTTGGCGCCAAGGTGTCGTTACTAACCAAACCTAACCTAACCCAACCTAAATTACTCATATGTTAGCAAACCATTATTCAAACCGTTTATAACACCTTGTAGGTGATTATACAGTAAGGCAATCTACGTTAATTCGGCGCACACTACTCTATTTACCAACCACGAGAGCGAAACTGGTATTGTTTTCAGTTTGTCTGCTTGTGTGTCTGTGTGTCTGTGTGTCTGTGAGTCTGTTAGCATGATATCTTTGCAGCGGCTCGAGATATCATCACAATTTTACAGGTTTGTAGTAGGGACGATAATCTCCTACGAGTTTTATTTTGAGATTGTTTGTCAGTGTCTCTGGGTCTGTTAGCACGATAACTTCGCAACCTCTCAAGATATCTTCACAAAGTTTTACAGGTTTGTAGTTGGGATGAAATTCTCCTACGAGTATCATTTTCAGTTTGTCTGTGTGTCTGTGTATCTGAAAGCACGATAACTTCGCAACCGCTCAAGATAGGCTATCATCACAAAATTTTACAGGTGTGTAGTAGGGATGAAAATCTACGAGTTCGAAATTGGTGAAAGTAGGTCAAGGTCGAGGTCATATTCCGAGCCGCGCTAGATATGTATCGGCTCGCGGCTGGTGTGATTCTCCCCTCGGGCAGACCTCTAGTTTAACTCAGCGTCCAAATGAAATGTAATGTGCGCCGAACTAAAATATTTTTCTCACAAATTAAATGTTAATACGCCCATATGAAATGTGCAGGAAGAGAGAGACAGGTGACAAAGCAAGAAGAGACAGGAAAAGAGAGGAAAAAGGAGGATAGGAAATGACAAGAAGAGAAAGAAGAAAAGATGAAACACAGAAAACAGGAAGGAAAAGTGCTGAAATAAGAAGACAGAAAAAGAAAAGTAAAAAAAGAAATGGACATGGGAAAGAAAATGAAGACAATGTATCGAGGCGAGGAGAGAAAGAGAGAGAGAGAGAGAGAGAGAGAGAGAGAGAGAGAGAGATTAAAAAAATAATAATAATATAAAAGGAGGTGAAGGATAGGAGAGGAGAAAGAGAGAAAACAAAAGCACATTAAGAGAGACGAAGTGACTTAAAGAGACAAGGAAAGAGTGTCAGAGGAGAATAAAAGTGATAATGACAGGCGACAAAAGGAAGAGAGTTCTGAAGGAGAGAGAAAGTGAGGCGTAAAGAGGGAATTAGAGAGTAGATATGGAAAGAGAGGAATATAATTAGAGACAGGGGACAAATAAAAGAGAAAGTTGTTGAGAGAGAAAGAGACCGGGATGTAAAAACAGGCAGTGAGAGAGACGTCACGACAAAACAAGAGGACGAAAACAAAGAAAAATAAGTTCCCCCTCACAAGGCTTCTTTTCTTAGCTCAATAACAACCTTTGTCATCCCTCCTGTTTATATCCTCTCTCTCTCTCTCTCTCTCTCACACACACACACAAACACACACACACACACACACACACACACACACACACACACACACACACACACACACACACACACACACACACACACACACACACATGAAAAACAAAACAGTTTATGATGAAAGTTAATTATAATGGAGACTTGCTTATTTATGGTGCTGAAGGGGACGCCTTCACGAGGTGGCATAGATATAACTGAGCGGCTTCACTGCCCGATTATGCAAACGTTCCTCAGCTCCTTCCCCATCCACCAGGAAGGAAGATGGTGAGCTGCAGGAAGAGGGAAAATTCAGCCTGCAGTCTACCGGGTCCGCGCTCAGATGAGCCTGTGGTTGCTACTGCTACAGCTGCAAATTCCATTCACATTAACTTTCGGCAGATTTTAGTCCTTTTGCTGCCTGTTTCACGTAGTTTGATGGCAGAATAAGACAGTGCCTACGGCCCTTCATCCTTCCCATAGCATTAGTTCGTGACAAGCACCATATTTTAATGTTATTCTATTTTTAACACATCATTGACGACGGTCAGAAGGTAATTTTACACAAAGTTAAAGTAAACAGAGGATAGGATCCTTTACATATACGAGCCTTGATGGAGGACCTCATCACTGAAAGTTTGCGATGGTCCAACTTAGTTATTTTTTCCTCACAAACTCCGGGTTCACTAACTTCCATTAACTTCAGCAAAGACATGGTGCACGTACTGGCAGGGGTGAAAAACTATCCCTAGACTTTTTACGGCGAGGGTCCAACTAAGGTGTTTGAATTTAGGCAATTCCTGTTAACTATATTCAGCAGACGTTATACCTGGCGGGTTAGGGCCCGTGCCATCCTCTCACTTCATGTGGTGCTGACTTCGGGTGACTCTACATTGAGTGAGCAGCCAAATGGTTTCTTGTAAATAAGGAAACCATTTACTATGTTAGGTGGTATCCATATAACCAAATAACACCTGGTGATTTAGTGGGCTAAGGCGCTCCAACAGGACTGAGCCCATAAGGGCTTATGTTGGTGGAGTGACTGAGTTTATTGCTCACATAATGCCACTCAGGGGCGAAGGAGAGTGGTCACTCTTGCCATAAATATCTGTAATGAGTAGTCCTCAGGTTTCTACTCACTAGATAGGGCAAAGAACTGGATGATGGATGATGGATGTATGAAAACCCTATTCAAGCAGAGTTAACTCTTTCAGCCTGAGGATGTATTTTTCATGTTAAACTTGCTGTCCCCTTGGTCGTGGTGGTCGAGTACCTGGCATTGCTAACTATGAAGCTGCTGCTCTGATACTGCCAGGGATCGATTCCTGGTGCGGGCAGCTGACGCCGCTCGACTCAGGTGTCCATCCACTCTAGGCAGAATAGTAGGTATAATGAGCACTTAGGGTAATACTTACCGAAGGTAATAGTGGTAACCTGCATGATACAGTGGCCTTGCATAGTCCGCCACAGGTTTAAAGGCTTAAGATATGGGGATGAGCACCTTAGCTAAGCGCCTCATGAGGCCTACTTCCAACCTTGCCAGTACTTCACTTCCAAATTATTTTCTTCAAATTAACTTAACTAACGGGTGGGCTTGTACACAGCCTTCATTAACCCTTTTACCACTGTGGGGGTGCTGGAGAGGGACGCCTTCATGTGGTGGCACTGATATAGCTGCTCTGTGGAGTTGCCCGGTTATACAAACAATCCTCAACTCCCTCCCTATCCCACAAAAGGAGACTGGGGAACTGGGGTTAATGGCACTGGTATTAACACTCTCAGGCTCTTATGACTCAGTCAGCTGAAGGAAATCGCCTGACATAATTTTGTGCTGTTTCTATAAATCTATCTAGAGCCAGACACAATAACCCAGTAAATGTAGGCCGTTTGTCTTTGAGTTTGTGGGTTAACGGGGAGGGACACTAATCCTCCGCCAACCCATCTGCTGACACGTAGGGAACACTTATGGGTTGGTTATATGGTTACCACCCAGCGTTGTAAATGGTTTTCTGGCTCACAGGAAACCATTTGGTTTGTCACTCAATGTAAAGCCGCCTGAAAGGGAAAGAAGAGTAATAAAAAGCGACAGTAAAGAGAGGAGAAATAGGCAGAGCGAGGGTAAACACAGAAAAATAGTGATAGAGGTAAAAAAAGAAGTAGGCAGCCCTGTATCAAGTGAGTGGATGATGGTCGCCACCACCTACCACCTCCCTAAAAATGCACTTCACATAAAATACTTATTCACTAAACAAATGATATAATATCTTTTTTGTAATTATTTTTGCTTTTGTGTTTTTTTATGACCAAAGGAAAACAAGGCCAATTGTAACATTATTATATTAGATATTCTCACTTTGTCATAATTCAAAAGTGAAAACTTTTGTTTGCTAGATGTTGCATCCATATGTTAATGGCAAAAAATGAATCAGTATTTGAGAAAAGCTAGTGAATATGTTATGACGAAGATGAGGAAATGAGTATGTGAAAATGAGTAAATGAATATGTAATAATGAGTTACTGAGTATGTGAAAATCAGTTTGTGAATACGGTAATGGTGAAAAATGAATCAGTATATGAAAACAGTTACGGTTTGTGTTGATGATGAGTAACTTTGTATGCGAAAACTGAATTACTGAACAAGTTAAAGGTGAAAATGAATTACTAAACTTGTTAATGGTGAAAATGAGTTACTGAACATGTTAATGATGAAAATGAGTTACTCAACTTGTGAATGGTGAAAAATTACTGAATATGCCAATAGAGAAAGTAATGAGTTACCGAATGTCAGTGGTAAAAATGAGCTACTGAGTATGTGGATGGAGAGAAATTAATTAAAGCACATGTTAATGGTGAAAATTGGTACTAATGGTGAAAAAATTAATTACAGGAAATGTAGAGGGTGAAAAAATCGTGGAAGAAAATGTGAGTTACTGAATGTGTTGTTACTGATAAATGAATGATTGATTACATGCAAAAAAAATACAGTAAATAAATATAAAAGAAAAAACATAAGGAAAAAAAGGAAAAAGAAAAAATCTCATACACCATGAAAGAATTTACTTCTTTAAATTGTTAAGGTTTTCTGTTAGTTTGTTTTTCGCCACACTAGACGATTTAAGTGAACTTATGAATGATGTATTGGAAGGGTTAATGAAGACTGTTTCTAACTCTCCATTTTGTGCTACCTTCCTACGATTTTATTCAGCTTAAAAGAAGAAAATCGAGGGAAGATAGCAATTTCTTTTTTTGTGGCTGTTAAACGTCATGTACAGGATTATTGTCATTACTACTACTACTACTACTACTGCCGCTCCTGTTGCTGTTACAGAAATATTATGAGGAAGGAGTCTGTATGAAATATGGAAAGGGTAAGAATGGGCAGAAGGGAGAGGTGTGAAATGAATATGGATATGATGAGATGTGGAGTGGAGGTGAAGCGAGTTGTCAGAGGGATTGTGGTAGGGTGGTGGAAGGTGACGCTTGGATGGGAGGTGACTGGAGTGGAATGAGAGGTGTGGAGTGCTTGTGGAGAAGACGAGATGTGGAGCTGGAGGTAGAAACAACTAAGGGAAGTTGAATTAGATGTGGGTGATGATGTGTGGAAGGCATGTTCTAGAGTGGAAGGGGCAGGTATGGAGTGGATATGGATAAGGGAAGAAGTGGAGGTGGATAAGGCTGTAACGGGGAGCGTGGAAGGTATGTGGATAGTGAAGTGGGGATGGAGGGCAGTAGGGTTAGAGGAGAGAAGAGAAAATAAAAAAAATTATGAGGCGAAAAGACAGGAGGGAGGAGAGAAGGGGACATAGTCAGAAGTCACATAAAAAAAAAAAAGTAGGAAGAATAGGAATGATAAAGAATAAAAGCCAGAGAGAGAGAGAGAGAGGGGGGGGGGCGAGGGAGGAAGGGAGAAATAGAGAGGAGGAGATGAGATAACTGAGATGACAAGGAGGAGGTCTGAAGACAGAGGTGGATGGCTTGTGTGTGGTATGGTGTGGAAGAAGGCTGGTACGGGTGGAAGAGAGATGTGGAGTGATTGTGGACGGTGTCTGAGATGAATAGAGAGACTGTGAATAAAGAGAGAGATGGAAGTGGAAGTGTGAAATGGAGAAGCATGTGGGTAATTTGGTGTGGATGGTGGAGTGTGGAAAGGCCGAGTGAAAGAACTAATGCCCGTGTTCTAGATGTGGGGGGGTGGGTCTAGCACTTCATCCTTAGCGACTTATTTCACCTATTTCAAGTAAGCACCCTTGTATGTTAATTACATCCCTTTAATATCGACATAGTTTCCATAAGTAACATGCAGGAGGATACTGTAGAGTAATGCCAGAGTAAATCACGATGAAAAAAGTATCAATAGAATCTCCAAACCCACTGGCATTACGACACTAAGAGGCGTTGACGAGGAGCCTGCACGTGGTGGCACTGTTCATCTTGGGAAGATCAGCTACGGTGTTCACTTGGGAGCCAAACATTCTGATATTTCCCTCCTCCTAGCAGTGGGAAGGAACCTTGTCCGACCCTAGTGAGGCGAAGTCTACTACATAGGGGTGCCAAATCCCTGCATGGTGTATGTACTGTACTGTACATGTAAGACTCCCCCTCAGAAGCACTTGTCTACCTGTGGTTGACATCTCTACTAGGCCAGACAGACAGGGGTTCCAACAACAACAACGACATGAACAACAGCAATGACGACGACGACGACGACTGGAGACAGGTTGTGGAGACGGTAGGTAAAGTTGCAAAGAGTTAGACGAAATGAAGAAATGTAGATCGTGAAATTAGAAAATGAAGCGGTTGGCGGTATGTGACAGAGGAGATTCAAGGTGTTAACTGAAGGATGCTGAAAGTATTAATAACACAAATTAAATCCCAGTAAAGTCTCTCACTGATACGGAGGAAATAAGGAAGGATTATCCCAAGACTAATCGGATGTGTGGTCTATTTTTTCTGGGCAGTTTAATACAGATCTCCTTTATTTGTGTGTGTTCTTCCGCTTTCTGGATCACACCCACCCCAGTTACAGTAATGAAATAGTTAAGATGGTAATGATGATGATGTGCTTGATATTTTCTCTGCTGCTGATGATGCTTAGGAGGATGGTGATGGTGGTAGGTATGATTATGGTAAAGAAGTAGTTTATGATGACGATGATAAGGTTCATGCTGCTGCAGCCAAAGATGATAAGAAAGATGATGATGTGATGATTAATTCAAGAATGGCGGTGGCGATGATGATGATGATGATAATGATGATAATGATGGTAATGAATATGATGATGGTGTTGATGATCAGAGAAAATATATTAACTACTGGCAATTAATTAATATGGACGGGGCTTGAACAAGGGATTTCAGCTTTACCGTCTCAAGGATGGAGAGGGTCACGTGCAACAAATGACTCTGCAATATCAACAACTGCAAAACTGCCATGACAAGGGAAAGCCGCTTAGATTAATAGTTTACATTCACTTACCAAATTAATTCTCTCTCTCTCTCTCTCTCTCTCTCTCTCTCTCTCTCTCACACACACAGCTTTGGTTAATGGTTCGTTATCAATCCTCCATTAACTGTGATCGCAGGTGAGTAACAATTAGTCCAGAAAATCTCTCTCTTTCTCTCTCTCTCTCTCTTTCTCTTCCCCCCCCCCCAACACCAAGCCCGTTGTAGTCGTGGGGGGGCTCAGGGGTCTGGGGCTGGGTCCTGATGGTAGGGGTGGTGTTGCTATGCCCTGCTTCCCCTGCCCTTGGGTCCCAGTCCTTGACCCTACTAATTTTGCTTGGTCCTTTCTCTTCCTTTCCCTTCTTTTATCTTCTTTTCTTCTCACCTTCCTTAGGTGTGAGATCCGTGCTGATGGGATGCAAGGCTGTCTCTTTTGTGTCAGTCGCGAACGGCCTCAGGGAACCATGGGTACGGTAGCCCTTGTATTTTTTTGCTCTTACTCCTGACTCGGACTCTCAGGAGCGGACCTGTTTAATTCCCGTTGAATACAATAGGCTCACCATGGCCAGTAATGAACTTTTAAAACCTACCCAAGGAGCAACGGGAGATGCTCCTCAAAAACCTTCTCCCAGTCAGGCGGATCCCCCCCCCCCCTACTTTTCCGCCCCTTTCCTCCTCTTCCTATCCTTCTGTTTCTTCTCCTCCCGCCCCTCACCTTCCTCCCCCCCTCTTTCCAAATCCCCCATAATTAACATCACTTTTTGGTCGCCAGACGTGGCCCAAGTATTTTAACATTCAACCGACAACAAATGACCTCACTCTCCATCTCTCTCTCCTTCGACAAGTAGATCCCGATGTCACATTCACATCAGGTCCTAATGGAGACCGCCTCTTGACCGCACAAACTGCTGCGCAGGCTGAGAAGGTGTTATCACTTACTGATCCCTCTGGTCTCCCTATCTCGGCAGTTCCAGATATCCACCTAAATTCTACCACCGGAACTGTTCTGATCCCATCATATATAGCCATAGGAGACCGCAACTTTTCAGACTGTTCAGCTGACGTACAAGCAATCTTGTCAGGCCAACACCTTCCAGTACTCTCTGTCCAGTGCTACACGCTTCCCCCTCAGGGGCGCCGCAAATACTCGGCTAACATCGCCAAAATCATCTTTAAGAACCACGATCTTCCCACCTCTGTGATTATTGGTGGCACACGTCTCCAGGTGAAAGAGTACATGCCTCGTCCTCGACAATGCTTTTCTTGTTGGCATTATGGCCACCCAGCCAAATACTGTAGGTCAGAGGCAGTGTGCCCTACCTGCGCCCAACCCAGCCAAACCTCCTCAACCTGCGTAGGAAAGATCCAAGTCTGCCTGAACTGCCAAGGCTCTCATACTGCTTCGTCCCGGAATTGTCCAGTATACGTTTTCGAATCCGAAGTTTCCAGGATTCGCTGGAAGGAAAGTCTCTCCCTCCGTGCAGCCCGTCAACGTGCCCGTGACATGGGATTTTCTTCCCGTCTAACTTATGCTCGACTGGCCCATCCTGTCCCCACAACCTCTGCTGTTTTTCAGTCTAACCGCATGGCAACCACTACAGCCTCTAACTCCTTTTCTGCCATCACCTCCCCATCTGACACACCTGCCCCCTTGGTTTCGCCAGTCCCCAGTTCCTTTGCTGCCTCCTCCTCCTCCTCACCTACCCCTCCGACTGTCACTGTTGTTTCCTCTACCTCTGTCTCTGCTCTCCCCTCTTCCACATCCCTTTCTCCCTCTTCTTGTTTTACTTCCTACTCTCAGACCCCTTCAGTTTCTCTTTCCAACACTTTCTCTGTTCTAGACTCTTCTACTTCAACCTCCTCCTTGTCGCCTTTCTTGTCCACTCCTCTCTCTTCTCCTCATCGTCCTTCAGGTTCTGCTGCTCCCCCTCGCTCCTCCTCTTCTCTCCATCAACAATTAATCCCTCTGCCACAACGTGATGCCCGCCGTCCACTTCTCTCTGGCAAACGTGGGCTGCCTCCCACAGCATCGGATGCCAAGGGTACCACAAAATCCACACATTCTCCCCCATCTCGTAAATTGCGTACAGCTCATCCCTTGCTCTCCGCAACATCTACTTCAACAAAGATTCCAGTCTTGACTCAGCGATATGGTTCCAACCCTACCTCAACTCCGTAAGCCACTCCACAAATGGCTCCAACTCCCCAGTCGACACCACAGATGACACTCCCAATGGGTACTGAGAGCGAAACCCTCACAGACATTATGGAGTTTCTTGCGACTCCTTTACAGGAACCATTGAGTCCACAAAAAAATGCTCCATACGGCAGAAATCCATCGGCTCCTTCTGATCCCCCTCCTAAGCCCATCCCTCCTTCCCCTTCTGCCCCCCTCTCTTCTTGTCCTAATCCCTCTCCTTTATCCCTCCCAATGCCACCGGGCTATAGTGACCGTCCTGCTCATTCGCCTCTTCTACCCTCCGCTCCTATTCCTACTATCGGACCAACTCGATAATACAGTATATGAAACCCGTCCGCCATAAATTCGTTTTTATTAAAAGTTTTTAGTACGGTATATCTTTCTTATAATGGAACATACGTAGTTTTACGGCCCATCGTAAACTTCCGAAACCAGACCTCATTCTTCCAAATTGTTATTAGTTTTATTTTACATCATGGCTCCCATTATACAATGGAATATCCGCGGTTTTACCACACATCGGCCAGACCTCAGGTTTTTAATTTCCCAATATAACCCACCGATTCTTTGCCTACAAGAGACACGCCTCACCCCCCCCCCTCCATTCCATCTTATTCATATCTGTGTCTACCCCATTCCCAGTATGATACCTGTCTCCTAATACATGTTGATGTTCCTTATCAAACACTCTCTGTTACAACTACTATCAAATGTACCTTCGCCAGAATGTTTCTATCCAAGTGGGTTACAGTGGTTTCACTGTATCTTTCTCCATCAGTACCTGTCAATTTTATTGATCTCGATCGACTTTTATCTACCCTTCCCCCTCCTATCCTACTTTTAGGTGATTTTAACTGTCGGAACCCCCTCTGGGGTGACTCTGTTTTAACTGCACGTGGGCGCTCCTTGGAGGATTTCCTCCTTGCCCATGATTTTTACATTTTTAACTCTGATTCCCCAACCCATTTTGACACCCGTACTCGAACTTTCTCTGCCATTGACCTATCCATCTGCACCCCAACGATTTCCCTGGACTTCACTTGGTCGGTCCTGAATGATTATTGTGCCATGGACCATTTCCCAATCCTCCTAACCCCCACGTCTTACTATCTGGTCCCTGGTCCTCCTCGATGGTGCTTCAATAGGGCAGACTGAACGACTTTTACATCCCAGGCTGTTCCTCCCACCCCTCTTCCACTCTCCCATGATCCAACTGTTTTGCTTTCCTGTTTCTGAGCCTTTCTCCTTACGGCTGCCCGAGCCTCTATTCCGCGTACCTCCCGTCCCGTGTCATCGAAATGTTTGCCATGGTGGAATGACCAATGCAATTCAGCACTCTGGGTCAAGAGGGCCAGGTGGAAGAGCTTCCGCGGAAAAAAGGGCACTGCATTGGAAATCCAAGCTTTTATACTTTTTCAGCAAGCTAATGCTCTCCTTCGCTGGACAATCCATCGAGCAAAAAAGAACAGCTGGATTTCTTACGTCTCCACTATCGTCTCGGACACACCCATTCCACCTACAGTATGTGGTCCTGTAACTTGCAATACTTTGGTGATAGAAACTCCGTGTACAAACAGATAGATAAGGAGTTTATTACAAGCTCACAGTAAAATAGTCTGCCCGTCTTGGCTGTCTGCCATCAACTGATGCAATAATGCCGTCTTCCCAGGCTGCAGGTCCTGGGAAAGCGTGCTGACCTAGCAAGTTTAGGGGGGGCATGTATGCATTGGGGAGGGGGGACATATATACATCGGGAGTAGACATATTGTGGAGGGGGTACACTACTCCCCCGGGTAGCTGAGATGGTGTCTCCTGACACCAGGAGTTAAAGGGTGTGTGATTATAGTAGTAAGGCAGGACCGGGGAGGTTTGTACAAGGGATAAGTATGATACAGGGGCAGTAGGGGAGACATGGCCATGTTGAGGGGAGGGAATTAGAAGGATATATACATATAGGATATACAAGGATTAAGACATAATGGGAATTACACAATAATAGTTTGATACATGAGAAACAAGGAGTAGATATGTGAGTTCTAGTGTTGTTCTTCCTTCATTTTCTTTTTTTTTTTCTTATGTATTTTCTGTAGGATACACTGTCACTCAGTAATGCATGAAAGAAATACCATCATTTTCTAGTAGGCAGAGTGCTGTTCACAGTTTGGTTAATTTTTTAGATGGCAATGGTAGTCACTGAATGTGACGGCACTAAGTACGGGGAGTTTCTACATCATGTGCAGGGCGTACTATGCCTGTAGCGACTCTGATTTCCTGGAGTCGACGTTCCATTTTTCGGACACAACAATGCACTGCACATATGATGAGTAGAAAACCTATGAAAGCGATAACCACAGGGGGAAACACAACTGTTGGATGAACCCATGAATGGCTGAAGGCCAGAGAAAATTGATCCATAATGAAATCACTGTCATTGAGGAAGGTGAGCATGCGCAAGTTAGGGGAGGTGATGGTAATGTTGGCAGATGGTAGGGTGGAAGGCATGTCGAGTGGTTGAAAGATGTCATAGGAGTGATTACGGACAGCTTGGTGATAGCGAGTGGCGCAAGTGATGACGGACTCTGATTTGACGGTACAATAGTCAGGTGCTTTGTAGAGACCACTAGCGGGGACGGATCGAACCGAAGAACCAGGACACATGATTGTGACAGAGATGGGAACAGCAAAGAAGAAGTACTGGACATGGTTGAGGTGAGCATGGTGGACCGGGAGGTCAGGAGCTGGGACAAAAGAACAGGCTGAGTAGATGGAATGGTTGCGAACTAAAGCAGACTCACAGGGTGTAGCACTGCTAGGGAAGATAGCGAAAAGGTGGGCAGCACAGAGATGAGTGGTCGGAGTAAGGGAGGAACATTTCTGGAGGTCTGTGGAAGAAAGGAAGGCAACGGAAAGATGATCATGGGAGAGGAGGAAATATTCTGAAGGAACAGATACCTGTAACAAGGAGTTGTTGAGGCAGAAAGGGAAGGGAATGATGTGGAAAAGGTTAAAGGTTATGGTAGAACGGAGAGGAAAATGGACGACGAGGTATGTGGTGAGAAGAGTGTCTTTGAGAACAGGATAATAATATTCAAGGGAGGAGTAAGGGAGGACTGGGGAGAGACCAAAGGTGGAGTGAGCCCATTCCAGGACAGAACGGAGAGCTGAGACAGGTACTAAGTTGGCAGTGACACGTCCATTGATAGCATCGACCAGGATACGAACCAAGGCAGAGACTTGAGACAAGAGAGAGTCAATGGCTAGTCGGAGATTATCCATGTTGAGTTTGAGGTAGAAGAACTGAGAGATAACATTGATATCTGAAAGGTGGCGTTGTAAGATATCGGTGAAATTGTTTAGAGTGGACGTGACTTCATTGAGTTGGGTTGTGAGCTTCTATAACATAGTGTGTTGGATTTTAATGACTCAGCGTTGTGATTCTAGGGCTGAAGCTAAATGAGTGAGATCAGATTTGAAGCCAGAAATGTCACGGGCTGTAGCAACGCCAAACAAGCCACTCAGAATCTCACCGCTGAAGTCAAAGAGACCTCGTTTCACACGAGAACGACCCACGGGTGTCTGAATGGAAAATGTGTCATTGAGCTCAGTGAATCTGTTACTTATGTATTGCAATTGCCAGGAGAGTGGGAGGAAAAGGTTATAGAGATACTCATTCGGGTTGTGTGTCCCCATGAGGGCCGTGAGATGGGTCCTGATTCCGCGGAGCTGGTGCGCATAGGCAGGTAGGGCAATGGCTACGTCGGCCAGGGGCTCAAGATCGTAGCGCAAAGAGGCTACGTCTTCGAAAAGCATTACCTCACCCCCCGAGCCGACCAAGGCCCCGGGACGTACTCCACCATCGTCCTGACCTGACCCAGACCCCAGGAGGGTCAGCACTGCCAGCAGGGAGATCGCTAACATCGTACCTAGAAAATCAGGGTAGAGTTAATGAGGGAGGTCATGAAGAGGTTGATGGGCAGAGCGCAGTTTGGACCGATATTGATTGGTTGATGAATGAGCAGGTGGAGGTGGAGAGGAAGGAGACTGAGGGATAGGTGGAGACAAGGTAGACTGGGGGATGGGAGGAGGGGAAGAGGGGGCAGGAGGTTGTGTAAGTGACTCTTCCAACACGAGGCCACGGGGTGCTCGCTTTAAGTCATCGACGTGGACCCATCTGGTGTCCCTAGTGGACAGGTCCTGGAGGTGAAATTTGTTGCCTTGTTGAGTGAGGACGCGGTGGGGCCCTGTAAATTTGTCATCCAACTTAGAGGAACGCGTATGGGAATGAGCAAAGACAAGATCGCCTACATTGATAGTGATAGGAGAGGCGGACTTATGTTGGCGCTGCAGCATGTCCTCCTGAGAGAAAGCCAAAGTGGATTGGACATACTGGTGGATTGTCTGGAAATTGGCCAATTTTAGTTTAACATAATCATCCATGTTGTAGATGGGTTCTGGCTTTGAGGATAAGAGAGAGTATGGGAGGTCCTTGTCAAAACCAAAGCAGACGAAGAAGGGAGATTCAGCAATGGATGCATTGATGGAGCTATTGATGGAGGACGCCACTTGGGGAATCCAGTCATCGCAGGACGAACTATGGGAGCCTAGATGTCAGAGGCACTCTAAGATTTTTCGGTTGTGGCGTTCGACAAGGCCATTGGAAGCCAGATGGTTAGGCACGACATTGCACTTACTGATATGAAAGCGGCGACAGATCTCATCTAGAAGGCTATTGTTGAACTCTGTACCGTTGTCAGTAAGAATGGTATGAAGGGTACTGAAGGGGCAAATTACGTGATCTACAAAGGCACGTGCAACGCTCTTCGCGGTCTTGTCGGAGAGGGGTACGAGGACACAGTAGCGGGAGAAGTGGTCGACCACTACGAACAAGTACTCAGCACCAGATTCTGTGAGAGGGAGTTTTAAGAGATCGATTGAGACAGTTTAACATGGTCGTGACGGGATTGGGTATTATAAGAGAGGTGCTGGTAAGCTGGTTGATCCTTTGTGGCGGTGGCAGGAGAGGCAAGAGTCACAATGGGCATTGATATCGTGGCGCATGGTTGGCCAATAGTATTTGAGACGTGCTTGGTGCAAGCATCGGTCTTTACCTGGATGGGAAGCTTGAGGAGTATTATGAACAATATGAAGAACCTTTGGTATCAGAGCAGTGGGGACAACAAGTTGGCGTACTTCGCGATTGGGCATATCTTTGCCTGTTAGCAGTGTTTTCCTGTACAAGAGATCATCATCTAGCATGAACTCATTTAGTGATACTGGCAGAGTAGGTAAGGTCGAGGCATCGCCAGATTCTAAGAAATAAATGACTTTGGACCACATGGGGTCTTGGCGCTGAAAGTTTCGAACAACTTCTGATGTTAGTGTAGTGTTTGCAGTTACTTCAGGCTGCAGTGATGTTATAGCTGCTGCTACGTGACGTGAGAGTGCGTCTGCGACTACATTCAACTTGCCTGGTACATATTGAAAAGTGGGATTAAAGTCCTGGATGATGACAGACCATCTAGCTAGTCTACCTGTTAGGTTGCGATTCTTGAACAAATCACATAGTGGAAGGTGGTCTGTTTGGATATGCACTGGATAACCATAGACTATATCTCTGAAATGTTTCAAGGATCAGATTACTGCTAGCGCTTCGAGATCTGTGACACTGTAGTTACGTTCAGCGGTTGTAAGGGTGCGACTAGCATACGCTATTACGCGCTTCCTTGATGCTTCATCGAGTTGCATCAAAACGGCACCAAGTCCAGTGCCTGAGGCGTCTGTGCAGAGAAGGAAGGGTGTGGTATAATCAGGGAATGCTAGAACAGGGGCATTTACAAGAGCTGTCTTTAGCTTTTGGAAAGCCTGTGACTGGTCATTAGTCCAAACAAAGGGCACATTCTGCTTGAGTAAGTGGATCAGAGGAGCGGCGATCTTCGCATAATCCCGGATGAAGCGACGATAATAGCCACTGAGGCCCAGGAAACTTTGTACAGCATTGGTAGTGGTAGGTTCTGGGAAGTTAATGATCACCTTAGTTTTATCCTTATTAGTATGAATGCCTTGTGCATCTACGACATGGCCTAGGAATTTGATTTTCTTTCACAGGAAGTCACATTTACTGAGATTGATTTTCAGGCCTGCGAGCTGGAGGCGTTCAAAGACTTGCTGGAGTTTGGTAAAATGATCAGGGATGGATTTACTCACAACAGTGATATCATCTAGGTAAGCAAAAAGAGAGTGTCCCATCATACCGCTGAAGACTGAATGGATAAGTCGCATGAACACGGAAGGAGCATTTCTCAGACCAAAAGGGAGTCTTTTAAACTGAAAATGTCCAGAAGGGGTGCTAAAGGCTGTAACTGAGCGAGAGGATTCTTCCATTTCAACCTGCCAGTACCCGCTGAGGAGGTCTAAAGATGAAAAGACTATGTTATTTTCACTAAGGGATTCTAGCAAATCAGTGAGGACAGGTAACGGGAAACGGTCTGGAACGGTGACAGAATTGACCTTACGATAGTCGACTACTGGTCTAAAGTTGCCGTCCTTCTTTGATGCTAAGAAAAGTGGGCTATTCCATGGACTGACGGAGGGTTCAATAATGTCCTGGTCTAACATGTTCTGTACCATTTGATCTGTCAGCTTTCTCTGGCTGTGAGGAAATCGATACGCTGGTATGTAAATCAGCTGAGTTCCTGGTAGTAGTTCAATCGTATGTTTGACAAGGTCTGTTCTACCCATCGGTTCACCGGGTAAGGCAACCACGTTTCTGTACGAGGTCAGAAGGTCGAGGAGTTGAGGCGTATTTTCTGGGAAATCTGTGCAAGTGAGATGTGAGAGCATATCGGGTGAATATGTCGGCGCAGATCCCGTAGAGTTAATAGTACATACACCGATTGGCGTATCATCAGTCTGAATAGTAGGAATTGAGGAATCCTGGCACACCTTTACGGCTGCTGGGTATACTAGGAAGTCTCCAATCTTTACACCACTTTTAAGTTTTAGTGGAGCATTTGTGACATTGAGCAAGTACAGGTAGCATAAACTGTCCTCTAAGACTGTACACCACGCTGACTCATAAGTCAAGCCATTCACACAACACGTCTCAGGTAGGGTTAGTACATCCACTCCTTCTTTCGCACCGGCAATACAAACAGAGACTTTGGTGAACTCATGCGGTAACAAAATTGTGCACATATTCGTTACTGCACGTTTCGTCTCTGAGTGTTGGAGAAGATCATTCAGACTGTGTGAGGTAGGTAACTGAGACATGTCTGAGTCAGCGATAGTGTTGGCGGGAGAGGATGTAAGAGCCATGTTCGAGGGCTGAGATGATGTATCAGGAGACATTGAAGAATTTATGTCCTTGCTCGCAGCCAGTAAAGGAATGATCTCTGTATTCTCAGATGATGATAGTGGTGGTTTGGGCTGGGTTGGACTTTTTGGTAGTGATAGGGACAGAGGTAATTGAAGGACTGATTTGATCGTAAGAACAGGACGGGGACATTCCATAGTGTAAACCGGTAATCCAGAAATGTCTATACTACCACAAGCAGGTAATAATGCAATGGAGTGTTGTGCCATAGTGGAGAAACCAATAAGGGCATCTGTGGGATACTGCGACATGAAATTCAATGGGGATAAGGGGCAAATCTCTGGAGTTTGACTTCAAGGGTGACTCTTCCCTTAACCTTAAACTCTGAGCCATCAACACCACATAGGCGAATGTCTGGTGGTTCTAGGAAACTGACGTGGTTGTGATGGTGATGAATAATTTGTAATGAATTTTCGGAGATGAGATTTACTATAGATCCTGTGTCCAAGAAGAATGACATTGGTATGTCATGACTGCTGCCGAGAATGACTAAACCCGAGGATGTTATAGGACCTACATGGCGGATGGGGAGTTGGGTTTCTGGTTCTACGTGATATTGGTCCGATACGGGCGCGGTGCTTCCCCCGACTGTGGCCGGTTGAGGTAACGACATTCCTCAGTGGTGTGAGTCGTGCTTGATTTGTGGTATTTGCAGTGTGGATGACGTGAGCGGGAAGGTGTACGCTGTCTGGTTTGGGAGTGAGGACGTCTGTATGTACGGTCGCAACTGGATGCTCGATGTCCAGGATGACCATAGTACCAGCAAAGAATCGAAGATTGTCTATTCCGTCGGGCGCTAGATTGATCACGACCTGTGGTAGGAGAAGGATGGGTGGCAGGTCTGCCGCATGTGGTGGGACGGGAGCGAGATTGGTCTGGGGTAGTGGAGGTGTGACAGACTGAGGAAGCCAAGGGTTGGGTGGTGCCCTGACGCATGTAGTTCGAACCTGTTCTTTCATGAATGGCTTTAGTGACCTGAATAATTTTATCTCCTGGACTGAAACCGATTTCCAAGGCTAGCTCTCGCTGTTTAGGAGTAAGCCAGTGAAGGAATCTGAGGTAACCAATTAAGTCAGCAAAGTTGGTGAGTGAAAGCATTGGAACGCCATTCTTGTCTTCTAACCATTCTGTGCCTACCAGTAATTGGAGCATCTCTCTACTAGTTGCTTTCATGGCGGCGGCAGCTTCGCGGAGCTTGGCATATTGCGCTGGGACGCGCAAGTCCTCATCTAGTTGGTTTAGGAGATTAATGAATCCCATGAGAGACGCGGTATTTGAATGCTGGCAACAAAGGCTGATGAGTTCCATACGAAAATCAGCAAAGGTACGAATGCTATTGAAATGTCCTGCACGGATCGCGGATCCGATGTCCGATTTGCCGTGGTGCAAGCGACCGAGGAGGTAGGCTACTTTGAGCGATTCATCAGTTATTTGTCTATTGTGTATTTCTGTGTCAACTTCTCTGAGGAAATCATAGACAGACCAAGTTGGGTCCTGGCCGGTAAATTTGGGACGATTGGCATTGTCGAGATAGATAGACTGTGGAGGGTTGGCCATGGCCGGAAGTGTAGAAGTGGCGGCAGGAGAGGTGTGGGAGAGAGAGAAGGTAGTGGCAGTTAAGGGCGAGCAAGACGGGGTATGAAGGGAGGCAGGAGAGGGAACGACAGGGGAAGGAGTAGAGGAAGAAGAAGGGAGAGTAGAGGCAGGAGTAGAGGAGGAGGTATCTGGATTTACGAGTGTAGGATGGGTAGTAAGTGATTCTGCGGGAAGTGAAACGGAAGTCTCAGGTACAGGGCGGTGGTACTCTTTGCCACTTCGTAAATGAGTGATTGTGTTAGAGTCGGCAGACAGGGTATGATCAGGTGATATTTCCGGGGCGAGAGGGCTGGCGTTAAGCGGTTGACGTGGAAAGTATGACATTTAATGCGGCAATGGAAGATGAAAGGATGAAGATGGATACGTAGGTGGAAATGTATAAATAACAATGAGAGAATGGAATACACGAGGTGTGAAAATGAATGAAGGTGCGGGGATGGATGGTTTAAATAAAATGCGAAGGATGAGATGGAGTATAAATAATGTAGGTGAAGATGAAAACGGGGTAATGGAAATGAGATGGAATATTTACAATAACCAATCTGTAGAGAAAATCGAGGATAATCTCTATAGAAAGGAAAGATATACTATAGTTACACAGTAGAGATGGGAGTGTTGAGATGTATGACATGCAGGGGTGGCTGGGGTAGCTGGGCTGGGGCGGGGTGGGGTTGGGCGGGGCGGGGCTGGGCGGGGCGGGGCGAGGCGGGGCGGCGGTGGAGAGACAGCTGGGTGGAGAGGAGAAGAGACGCCACGATGAATCACCGGCAGGGAGTGGCGGTCTTAGGAGGCTCCGTAATGCAGACCAGATGTGGCGGCGGCGGAGGCCGGTGGTGGGTGGGGAGGGCAGATGTTGGTTCAAGGCAGG
This sequence comes from Coenobita brevimanus, assembly GCF_032717465.1. Lineage (NCBI taxonomy): Eukaryota > Metazoa > Arthropoda > Malacostraca > Decapoda > Coenobitidae > Coenobita > Coenobita brevimanus. The sequence continues at coordinate 6,097,821 of NC_136992.1, read as the reverse complement.
TGTAGAGCTGTTGAGTTGCAAATGCAGAGAATGGTGGTGGGCAGGCAGTGGGCAGACAGTGATAAGTGGCACTGTGGGGGCAGGAGTTATGATGAGTTTGGAACAGGTGCTGGGAACAGGTGCAACAGGTGCGTAGGTCGGCAACGATGACACGTGCGGTCAGGAACAAGGCGTATGGGTGCGGGTGTTTGAGAGGTGAGCACTGGTGAGAAATATTGTACACTCGGAAAGCACAGCCAGGTATTACACCACTAGAGGCACTGAGGAGGGGCGAGGCTGGCAGATGCAAGACGTCGTGTATCTTGTGATGTCACTAAATCGGTGGAGGCGGTCAGAATTCGATGGTTCGAAACACCGCTGCTACCAAATGTAACTTGCAATACTTTGGTGATAGAAACTCCGTGTACAAACAGCTAGATAAGGAGTTTATTACAAGCTCACAGTAAAATAGTCTGCCCGTCTTGGCTGTCTGCTATCAACTGATGCAATAACGCCGTCTTCCCAGGCTGCAGGTCCTGGGAAAGCGTGCTGACCTAGCAAATTTAGTGGGGGCATGTATGCATTGGGGGGGGGGGACATATATACATCGGGGGTAGACATATTGTGGAGGGGGTACAGTCCTGCATCAGGAAAATAGCGGGTAAACGGTCACGAACCCCGACTCCAGTCCTCATCACCAATGATGGAGCCATAGGCGATGCTTTTCAAATTGCCAATATTCTGGGTCACCATTTTAGCCAGATTAGCAGTGGGTCCCATCTCCCCCCTACTTTTTTAACAACCAAAAGACGTTCAGAACGGACGCCCTTACAGTTCATGCTGTCATCAGATGCGGCGTACAATGCCCCTTTCTGCAGCTCGGAACTCAGAGCAGCTCTAACTGCTTGCGGTTCTACCTGTGAGGGACCTGATGGTGTACACTACAACATGATAAAACATCTGTCCCAGACAGCCCTTCACTTTCTACTTAGAATATATAATACTATATGGTCCAATGGGAACTTCCCTGATGAATGGGGACAGGCCTACCTCCTTCCATTTCTTAAACCTGGCAAATCTGGGTCATCACCTGGAGATTATCGCCCTATTGCTCTTGTTAGCTGTCTATGTAAACTGATGGAACGTATGGTAAACTCTCGCCTAAGATGGCATCTAGAATCACGCGGTGCAATCTCACCCTTACAATATGGTTACCGCAAGGGCCGGAGCACCCTAGATCCCCTGATGAGGCTAGCAACCTTCATCCAACAAGCCTTCACTAACTCAAAGGTGGTCATAGCAGTGTTTTTTGATCTCAAAAAGGCTTATGATACAGTCTGAAGGTATAATATTCTCCGTGTCCTACAACACTCAGGAATTAATGGCAAAATGGGGGTCTTCTTACGGAACTTTCTTTGTAACCGGACTTTCCGTGTACGCCTTCAGAATGTCTTATCCCGGTCCTATGTACAGCATGAGGGTGCCCCACAAGGATGTGTGCTTAATACTACTCTTTTTATCCTTACAATAAATGACATCGTTTCATCTCTCCTGCATGGTGTTCGGGCTTCATTATACGTAGATGATTTTGCTATATATGCAGCTGGAGCGGATGTCCATGCCTTATGAGTCCTACTTCAATCAGCTATAGATGCCTCCTCAGGGTGGGCTACGGATCATGGCTTTAAATTCTCCCCCACGAAATCCTGTGGTATAACTTTTACAACCCGTCATTCAATCCCTCAGCCCCCTCTTACACTATATGGTACCCCCCTGCCATACCGATTATCAGCCCCTTTCCTTGGCCTTGTCTTTGATTCTCGACTGACTTGGTCCCTGCATCTCACTTCCTTTAAGACCTCTGCTTCCCTCAGACTTCGGTTATTACAAACTCTTCTCCATCTCCATACTGTCTTAGTTTTGTCAAAGATTGATTATGGTTGTCAGGTTTATGTATCTGCCTCATCTTCCTCTCTTCGGGCCTTGATTCTGTTCACCATCATGGTTTACGTCTGGCGTTGGGTGCTTTTCGCTCTACCCCGGTTACGAGCCTGTATGCCGAATTGGGTATGACCGCTCTGTCCTCCAGACGTGACAAGCTAACTCTTCGTTATCACATTCGCCCTTCTTCAACACCCATCTGCTGGTTTCCCCTCCTCTGTTACGCACCTCTCCCCTCCTTTTCCGCCCTCGTTAGCTTCATCTTTTCCTTGTAGGGTCTCCAATTTACTTCATCCCTTTCTTTCCCTGCTATTTTAGTTCTCCCTCTGCGAGAGTCTATGTTCCCACCTTGGCTTCTTCCTCGCCCTACTGTCTGTGATGGCTTGCTCTCTCATCCAACGTCCTCTTCCACCCCACAGGAACTTTACCATCTTTTTATGGATCATATGCGTTGTCACTCCTCAGCGACCCCAGTGTACACAGACGGCTCTAAGTCTTCTGTGGTCTCGGGTTTTGCTGTTCTTTTCCCAGACCATACCTATCAGATCCACCTTCCACCAGTCACCAGTATTTTCACTGCTGAACTGCTGGCCATTTTACTGGCCCATTGTGTTATATACCAATCAAGGCTACACACCTTTGTTATTTTCACAGATTCACTTAGTGCACTACATGGTATTCAGTCCATTCCGGCCAGCAACCCACTAGTGTTAGAGATACAGGAATGGTTGTTCCGTATTAACACTAGATTGAAGTCTGTCTCCTTCTGTTGGGTCCCAAGCCATGTTGGGATACCGGGTAATGAGAGGGTTGACTGCCTGGCACGTACAGCTGTCACCTCTCGTTCTGTCACACCTCATCTTATCCTAGCAACTGATTATCTCCCGATTGTTACCCGTCTCCTTGGCCAGAAGTGGCAAGCAGAATGGACGTCTACAACTAATAATAAACTCCACTCCATCAAACATACTATCACTCCCTAGCAGTCATCCTTCCATCGCAACAGGCGTTGGGAAACAGCCCTAACCCGTCTACCCTTGGTCACAAGCGGATCACACATGGCTTTCTAATGTCAGGAGGCACTCCTCCGATCTGTCAGTGTAGTCGGGTCCCACTCACGGTCCACCATCTTTTGCTTGACTGCCCTTGGTTCCAGGCCGTGCGCAGACGGACTCTCCCGTTCCTTTACTCCCTTGGACGTGCCCCTACCTTAGCCGATCTTCTTGGTGAATCCCCTGTGTTTTCCATCACACACCTCATGCTCTTCCTATCTCAAACCCGTATCTTGCCTCACATTAATTTTAGTGTCTTCCCCGCCTTCCCCTTTACCTTTATTCCACCATAGCATACCTTTCATCTTTACGCAGCGGTTTTAGTGCCATATAGTCCTCTTGGGCTTGGTGCTAGTCCTTATTACTTACGTACTTACTCTTTCTCTCTCTCTCTCTCTCTCTCTCTCTCTCTCTCTCTCTTTCAGTATCAGACCCACCCTCATTATATATGTACGTAATTATTCACATCCATGTATGTAAACAGTGTGTGGGATGTGTGGACAAGAGGAAGCCTAACAAGTTCTGTTAAACAGTTTAGGCAAATTTAACCAAAACAAGATTCCCACATTTCGAGAAACCTGGACACATGAATCAGTAGGAATCTAAACAGCTGAAGGAAAAAAAATCATTACGTCAGTGTGGAACATTTCCACATATATTAGTGCATGTGGATGACTGGAAATAGTAGTTGCAGCTCTTGTTTCATCTCAGTGTGAACCCGACAGACTGCAGGACGAAGTTATCACCCTTCTGCAGCTCACCATCTTCCATTTGGGGAATAGGGAGGGAGCTGAGAGATTTTTGTATAACCGGGCATATCAGTGTCACCACATGAAGGCGTCTCTCTCTAGCACCATGACCAAAAATAGCAACCTAAAATAAAAATATTTTCATTCTATGATGCCTAGCACAATGTATTTTAGATGCTAGAAAATAACAGACATTCAGTATTAAGACCCATTCATATTGAGGTACCTAAGCACAATGAACCTGAATTGACAGAAAAGATAGGGGAGAGAGCCATTATAGAAAGCCAAAATCAAGACTTGTCTAGATCCAAGGGTTAGATGCAACCTTCGTTAAACATTTCAGTACTAGAGTATTGTAATTCCAGTAGCATCGTATACAGAATTGAAACTTAGACTCTGCTCGAAGGGCAGATTTTACCAGTGAAAGAGGAGTAGAAATGACTTATTCGAGAGGAGCATGAATAGGAACGCCGAGAGAGGAAGTTCGAGAGCCTTGTAATACTAATTTGAATGTACGGGAAAGCTCAGTGCTGAAGAGGGACGCTTTTGTGTGATGGTGGCTTTACTGCCTGCTTATATGAACGTCCTCTTGCTGCTTCGCTCTCTCAAAAAAGGAGGATGGTGGAAAGCAGGGGAGGAGGGAGCTTCATTCCTGAAGTTCATTGGGTTTACATTTCAGATGAATTTTAGGCTGCTGCTACTACTACTACTACTACTACTGCTGCTGCTGCTGCTGCTGCTGCTGCTGCTGCTGCTGCTGCTGCTGCTGCTGCTGCTACTACTACTACTACTACTACTACTACTACTACTACTACCACTACTACTACTACTACTACAGGAAAGAGCTGTGAGGAATACCCACAGATGGTTTGGCCCTGTGGAGCGGATGGAGAGCAAGACACTGACTAGGAGAGATAATAATGGGAGATGTGGAAGGAGAAATGATCGAGAGGGTCACCAAGGAAGAGGTGAAGGCATGGGGTGGTGAGGTATATGAATGAGTGAGGCGTGAACTGGAGGACGTGCAGCTTGATGGCAGAGGATAGGGCATGGAGGAGAGGCTTTGTTCCTGGCCACCCCTCGGAGACTGGGGTGTATGGCTGTAGAGAGAGACTAACGCCCATAGTCTTGAAACTCCTGCTCATAGTATAAGACTACGGCCGTAAGAGATCCTCCCTAAATTGAGTAGAATCGTCTGGTGATTGTCTAGTTATAGTGATAAATAGGTCATAGTGTTGAGGGGGATAGTAGTACCATTAATAGTAGTCGTAGCAGTAGTAATAGTAGTCGTATTGGTAGTAGTAGTAGTGTAGTAGTAGTAATAATGGTAGTAGTGTAGTTGTAATAGTATGGTGATAATAGTAGTAGTAGTAGTAGTAGTAGTAGTAGTAGTGGTAGTAGTAGTTGTTGTTGTTGTTGTTGTTATTGTTGTTGTTGTAGTAATTGCAACCCCAGGCTCATCTAAACGTGAATCCGATGGACTGCAGGCTGAAGTGGCCTTCCTTCACCAATCCACTATCCTATTTTCCAGGGACAGGGAGGGAGATGAGGGACGTCTATATAGCCGGGCAGCAGAGCCGATTGGTTATGTCGGTACAACCGAGAGAAGGTGACCCTCTTCAAGCACCGTTGACGGGAATGATGTTCGGAATCAAGCAGCCATACAAACAGCAAATATTTACAATGATTTTATTATAGTTCGTTGGGTATTAGTCACAATGAAATGACGAAAATTCCCAAGTCTCTCCTTACTGACGGAAACAGTGAACCAGAAGACCCGCCGACATGTCGTAAAAATACCCCCGCTAATACCAACACACCAGTCCTGTATGAGACAGCCCTAGCATGTATTCAATATGGACGGTGGGTGTTAGCGCCGAAGTGGTGACATGAAGAGGTGTATGGTATGTAGGAGGACTGTTGGGCCTTGATAGCAGGCTGTGAAGCCTATCCCCAGAGTCGAACACATAAAGAAAAAAAAAATTACACACACACACACACACACACACACACACACACACACACACACACACACACACACACACACACACACACACACACACACTCTCACACACACACACACACACACACACACACACATATAGTGCTTGTGTGTGTGTGTGTGTGTGTGTGAGAGAGAGAGAGAGAGAGAGAGAGAGAGAGAGAGAGACTTTACTATCTCATAAAGTCGCTATAAAAGGAAGGCTTTAAGGGATGAAGGGGGATCGGAAGTAGCCTATCCCAGTACCCTGAGATCCACATCCTCGTGGACTTACAAGACTCTCTACCGTTTCTTCGTGACTAGTTTTATTTCTGCATATGCAGTGTTTACGTCTGCTCTACAGTACAATGATCTTATTTCTATTATTGTGATCTTTGGGTCGCTGCTCTGCCCCGTTTTTCTTATATTCTTTTAACATTAACTTGACCTGAAATTGACGTCTCTTCATCTTGAATGTTGACTTGCAGTAACAGATTAACAGTAGAATATGTTACTCACGACGGAGTGCTATTGAAGGGATGCACAGCTGTAGCATTGTCTTTTTATGCCACCGAGCTACGTCAGATAAACTGCAAGAAGGACTAAAGTGTGTGCCTGCGTAAGGTGAAAAAAATAGTTTTTATCTGCATGTGGTGCACTGGCCTCGTCGTGTTCTATGTTCAATTGCCACGGGCTCTGGAGGTGCCCTGCTATCTCGTTTTCCCTAGTTTATTTCTCCCTGGTGAAGCTTTGACCATTTTAGTGTGATGACGTTTCTTTTTCACTTTATTCTTACCCTCCTCAGACACCTCTGCTTATCTTAGAGATCAGGAGGAGCTAGGACGGAGAGATACAGAGTTACCTCCGTTGGCGGAGGTAATGTATTCACCCGTGTCTCTATTGTATCATTATTTGTCTGTGTACATGTTATTTCAAAGAATTTTTCTTGGATTGCAATGAAATTTGACAGATGGGAGGGCAGTGGGTCAAGGAAGAGTTGATTATATTTTCAGATTGATCCGGATGCTGATGCATTTATAAATAATAAATTGTATTGGGTTGGTGGAGGTATGCGCTCTCAAAGATTTTAACATGGCAGGCAACGACCGTAGAATTAACTGAATAGATGAGACCTTAAAAGAATTCATGGTAGGAAAGAAGTACAGCAATATATAAAAATTCAATTGGCGTTGGCGGAGGTGTGTGCTTTCTTAGTGCTTACTAGTTTTTATAGGTACTGTCTCTTCCCCATCCAAGACACTACCCCGTCACCTATTTCCCATCCCCACACCCACACCACGGAGGGAGGCATGTTTTTACTCTTATTTTATGCTGTTATAAAAAGTAACATACACGTTCCGTAGCACACTGCTTGTCTATGAGTATTACAGTATTTACTAAACTTTTCTTTTCAAAGTATTAGAGAAATTTGAAGGATTAAAAGATGGCTTAACGCCTTCACTTTGATGACATATTTTTTCTTTTACTCGGCTACCACCAGAAAGATTGTCAGCTTACGATACCTTTCTTTTACTGAAAGTGGTGGAATATACTAGTTCCACACAGGTATCTCAAGCTGAATATAATCGTCTGTTACAGCAGAGAGAGAGAGAGAGAGAGAGAGAGAGAGAGAGAGAGAGAGAAGTTGACTCGAAGAAGCTAGGAAAGTTTGAGAGCTACTTGGCAGTCATGATCCTTAATGAATAGTTCAGGTAAAAAATCCCCTTACATGTCAGGTGTTCCAAACTAATTAATCCAGCTTCTAATCTTTCACACTTCTCCTGGTTCGCCCGGCAAGCTCGTGTTAACTTTATTTCCCCTTACATGTCTGGTGCTGCGAATTAATGAAGGAAGATACCAGCCCACGTGATTATTCTTTCCTTGCTTAGTAGGGATCTCTTTTGCGTCTGATATTCTTTATTCGTTTGTCGTTCTGATATAAACTAGACAATGGACATCTTTGACAGCAGCACCCTCCACCGGAATGTTTTTAAATTACTGGTATGGCCTTTAAAAGACAGCCTTCTGTTTCACAGGTCGTCCCAGTACAGCCAACTACCAGGTACTCTGCCCTGCGCCGCCGTCAGATTTACGGCTATTCCAGCACGACGCAAGTACGTGATCGAGTAGCGCTTTATACTGTGTATAATTCTGCGTATATGTACACACAATCAAAGAAGTGTCGTTACAGGGGGGTCCGATGAGTTTCATACTGAACAATAGTTGTCTCGGTAGGGTTGGAGGAAGGCTGTTATCAAACGTTTCATTCGTGGTGTCAGTTTGTATCGCGCAGAAGGTGTAACGATACTTTTTTGAGTGTGTGTACTCCCGAGGAAAGTTGCGCGTTATTCACTTGCTCACCACTTCGAAATAGTGAATGTGAGACAAGTGGTGGCGAAGAAGTAGCCAACATTTATCTATCTGGTAACTGTGTGAGAAGGATGGGGATGGAAGAGGGAGGGGTAGGAACTATCAGCTCCCCCAGCCCGCCTCCTCCCTTAACCTCTCCCCTCCCACACGGTGGTACCAGATACTTGAGTGTCTGGCTACTGCTTCACTAGTGGTTGTCTCACGCATAAAGGTCCGAATTGGCAGGCAGGTATATAAGGCGGAACTTTCCTCGGCTGTACGTAGGTATGCAGGTGTGCTATATTTTAACCTGCCTCTGTGTGGTGCATTTAGAGCTATTGGGGCACAGAGCAGGTACGAGGTCGAATAGCACTCGGTTACTGTGTGTGTGTGTGTGTGTGTGTGTGTGTGTGTGTGTGTGTGTAAGCATGTCTGTATGTATGTAATGTTTTGGCCTGCTCATTGTCTCATACTTGTGCCAATTGCCCACAGAACTGCTATTTCTTCCTGTTTTCCTTTCAGAGCCCTCGCGGTGTGTTGCGGTGTGTTGTGTCCGCACTGTGGGCAACACCCTCTTGCAGTGTCCTTTTTTTTTTTTTCCCCCTAGCTGTTTCAAACTCCGCAAGACATCGCAAGGTTTTGAACATATTCAAAATTCTTGCAGATTTCAGCAGAAACCGCTAGAATTAAATTAAATTAAAATAAAAACCTGTATTTCCACAAAAAGTGGCTAGAAGGCGCAATAAACCACAAGAACATTAGCACTGTGCGTAGAGCTTGCGCAACGTTGCGCAATGAAACACAAGGAATTTTCGACAGTTTTATGGGAACTTCTGGGACCCTTGTATGTTAGAAGGGCCCTGCTTTCCTGACTTCTGGGGAAATACACGGTTACCAGTTGGTATTCTGTATCTCACTTTTGGGTTCAACCAAACTGAGGAGTTCTTGGAACAGCTCCGGGTACTCCCTCTGAAAAAATAAGTTCCTGAATTAAAGTTTCGTACTGGCCATACATGCCCCTTCTTAAGAGCCAGGGTCTCACCCACCACTTCCACTTCTGCTGTTCCTTCTGACGTCGTCTCTTCCTCCTTCTCAGTACCACACCCACACAAGCAGCAGCCAGGCATAGATCCCCGTCATCCTAGTCCATACTGACAATGTCCTGGTCCATATCGACACTCTTGCAAGGTCTTGTATGGAGGTCCTCTCTCTTTTCTGTCTGGAAATGAACTTGCAATCTGTCCCAGTACACCCAGCACAAATATACCCCAGAAAATGAAAGGCAGATTTGTGGTCATTTTCTGTGATTTCTTGTGAATTCTTGTTATCGATCGCGCTGTGAACAGTGGCAGTCTGCAAAGTAGCGCAAGACAAAAAATAAACCACAACAAACCACAGATTTTTGGGAATAAAAATCGCAACAAAACTCCTCAACAAACAGCTAGAAATCGCAGTCTGTGGGCAACTGGCTTTACGGCTACTCGGGCCCGATGGAATTATCCGGTCAATTAAAGCTCTTCCACAGAGTATTTCAATATGTCTCTGTATTCAGGTTTGTACAAATGTAAGCCCCACAACCCTCAACGCACACCCCATTAGTCTCATCCTTCAAACCGGTTCAGTGTCAAAACCAGTTAGTGAGTGGGTGACTCTGAGATCTGATAGTTCTTGTTGTGGCAAAAACGCAAAACTTCAATCGACAGTTGCTTCACATTAACTTAGCCCAGATTATCGTCCTTTTACGGTGTACTCGTATTTCACGTGGCAGAAGGAGATAGTACTACGGTTCTACAACCTTTCAGCAGCACTTCTTCGTGACTGATATCATATTAACCTAATGCTCTACTTGAATAATATCATATTAACCTAATGTTACGACTCAGCATTCAGAATAGATAAATGGTAGTTTTACTACAAATATAAGTGAAAGGATTACAGATAAAATATTGTTAGCGTTGCAGTACATCACTAACCTTTGACGTCGGTGAACCGTCTGGGTTCCAAACAAATAGTGCAAAAATCCGATTCTTCTTTTTGATTAACTTCCATTATCGTTCCATGGCTTCATGAAGTTTTCAGAGCTCTAGGACGTCTGAAGCTTTTGAAAGTGAGCGTAAAAAAGGTACAATTTATCGTGACAGAATGAATGACAGAAAACAGAAATGTCTCAGGCGCAGATCAAAGACCCAGGGCTGAGAGAGAGAGAGAGAGAGAGAGAGAGAGAGAGAGAGTGAGAGAGGGGGGGAAGGAGTGGCAGATTTTCTTCTTTCTTTGGCGACCCGAAAAAGTTAGGAAAGTTTGAGAACTACTTGGTAATCATAATCCTTGTGAATATTTCAGATAAAAAAATCCCTTTACATGTCTGATGTCCCGAACTAATTAATCCAGCTTCTAATCTTCATCACTGTTTCTGATTCGCCTGGCAAGCTCATGTTAACTGTTTATTTCCCTTACATGTCTGTTGCTGCGAATTAATGAAGGAAGATACCAGACCACGTGATTGTTTGCTCAACATCTGCCTGTTTTGCTTTAGCAGGCAGATGTTGAGCAAAATCATCTTCATCGTATTCACTTGCTGAACTTGTACTACAATACAATTCAATTTCACAGGAGTCAGTGCTTGAACTTGGTCCCGGTATTGTTTGTTTTCTACTCAGTCGTTTTACATTTCTTTTAGTTGTGGTAGCATCTAAGGATCCAATAACCATTTTTCTCTTTGTTCTCTGGCCCACTAAAAATTCTTGCTCTATTTGTTGTACTCTTTTCTCCTTCTCACAACTGCATGTCTTGAAGTCCTTACATTTGCAAGCTGCAATATCAAATAATCTGTCCAAAGCATCTTTTTGAAAAGCTTGTACTTTCTCTTGGTAAGTCTTAATGTCCTTCCTTTCTTTTCCTGGCTTTTGTAATATTTTGTATTTGTTGTGATAGCTTTTAAACATCTGCCTAACTCGTTCATCAGACACAGTTGGAATTGAAGCTCACTGCCACACAGACTTCACCTTTGAAATGACAGCAACACTTATCTCAGAAAATGTTGGCTCCTTTTCAGAAGTCTTTAGATTTTGCCGTACATACAAATAATATCTCATTACATCATGATATGTTGGGAGAGAGATCATATTTAAATCATCTGGTGTCCCAAAAATGGGACAAGTATTTGTAAGTTTTGTTTCGTGGCAGGCCATCCTTTGAATCAAATCAGACCTTTCTGTAGGGAGCAGACAAGTAAAGACAAGTAAACATACATAAAATAACAGACAAGTAAAGACTGACTGACAGTGAGAGAAGAGGAAACATGTAGTGACATGTCATGACATGAAGCCTATCTGGGGAGGCAGAAGATATTAGACTACAGCACTGAGACTTGAAATACAGACATTTATGTTGCCCAATAGTATATTTTCAACTATTAGAGCGTTTTTGGCTCTATTGTGATTTTTAGAAATATTATGAAAAAATGGCTATTTCAGGAAAATTTGTTTATAAACTGATGCTTTGGGGAGGCAGAAGATATAATTTAGTAAAGAGCAACTTTTTTCTGTATGTTTAAGAAGCAAACTAGAAAATATTTATAACTATTGCTATATGATTTATGCCCTGCTTAGTATAGTTAAAAAGTCCAAAATGTATTACATATTTTCTTGAATTTTGCAAAGTTTGTGCACCTTGGGGAGGCAGAAGATATTGTTGTAGAAACTTGATACGAGTATTTCACAGTAATTTTTTTCTCATGGGTACACAACTTTTGAACACTATTGGATTTTGAATTTCTAAAAAAGTGTAAAAACGATCCACCCTAATATAGGTACGGTATACAGGTGTGCAATAATTTGCCCTGGCTCTGTGTGTCATATATAGAGCTTTGGGGCACAACGCAGGTACAGTACGTGGTCGAACAGTGCTCGGTTATTGTACATTTGTGAGTGTGTGTGTGTGTGTGTGTGTGTGTGTGTGTGTGTGTGTGTGTGTGTGTGTGTGTGTGTGTGTGTGTGTGTATACAATGTTTTGCCCTGCCCTTTGTATCACATTTGTTGCTATACCGACACGACGCAATTACGCTGTCAACTAAAACTTTTCCACAGTGTATTTCTGTATATGTTGGCATGTATAAGCAAGTATGCATAAATGTATGCCCCACACCCCTCAACGCACACCCCATTAGTCCCATCCTTCACACTGGTACAGTGACTCAGCCAGTGAGTAAGTGAGTGACGCAGATCGACACTGTATCTTACCCCTGAGGGTGCAGCAAAAATACAAAATTTCAACTCACACTTCCTAAACCTTAATTAGCCCAAATTTTCGTCGTTGTGCAGCTTATTTCACGTAACTCAGTTGCAGAAAGAGACATCACTACTGCTCTACAATCATCCAATAGCACTTCCTTGTGTGTAATATCATATTCTGATGTTAAGACTCAATATCCCGAGTTAAGAAATGGTAATTTTACGTAAAAATCTAAATAAAAAAGTTATTGATAAAATGTTTTTGGTGTTGCAATATAATACTATATTTTGACGTCACTGACACGTCTGAGTTCTAACATAATGAAGAAAAATTCCAGTCTCCTCTTTTCATTACTTTTCATTGCTGTTCCAGGATCGTAAGAAATTTTCTGAATTTTCATACGTTTGAAAGATCTTACAGTGAGTGTAAACAGAGTGAATGAGAAAAATCAGAAATGTCTCAGGCGCAGCTCAAAGAACCAGAACTGAGAGAGAGAGAGAGAGAGAGAGAGAGAGAGAGAGAGAGAGAGAGAGAGAGAGAGAGAAAGAGAGAGAGAGAGAGAGAGAGAGAGAGAGAGAGAGAGAGAGAGAGAGAGAGAGAGAGAGAGAGAGAGAGAGAGAGAGAGAGAGACAGATACGGAGAACAACAAATCCATCCACCGTAAAAACAAAGCTGGAAAAGACAGGGAATAGCCTGGAGGCGGGGAGGCATAAAAAGGATTCAGTAGTAGGGCCTGGTGATAAAGGGGATGATGGGATTGTGGGGGCTTGAGTGGGACTGTGGAGTGGACACGCACACACACACATACACACACACGGTACAAATATAAATGGATATACACTGAGAGAGAGAGAGGGAGAGAGAGAGAGAGGGGAGGGGGAAATGAAAAAGGAAAAGGATGATGGAAATGAAGATGGGGTGGGGTGGGGTAGAATGATATCCTGAGGGGGTGGGATTGTCCAGATTGGATTGGTTGGTTGAGGATGAGGTTATTGTACAACTTGGTAGGAAGTGAAGGCCGGGAAGGGAACTTTGGTAGGACTAGACAGAACTTTTCAAGTATAAACCAGACAGGGACATAACTACAGCAGGCTAGTGTGGTTTAGAAGAGTTATCCCAGTATTTTGTTTTTATTTAGGACTTAAGTACTTTTTTTTTTCCCCTCGGTGACGCTACGGCAGTGTGTTTTCCTTTCGTAATTTCTATAAATATTCCACATTATTTTTTCAACACTTTATGATGTTCCTTATGACTTTTTCATGCCTGTCTGAGCTGGGCGGAGGGACCTACTTATTTGGTATCCTTGTCCTATTCTTGTTGTTTAGCACTACCTTTGGTAGGAGGTGCTCACTGTAAACCAATTGGATTTCAGGAATTACCCTCTTTTCTTATGTTCCTATATGATATGAGATTTTGGAATACCCCTCCCCACACCACCACCACATGTTCCTACCTTCGCTTACAATTATTTGCCCTCTTGTTCCCCACTCACCTGTCACGGGGGGTGGGGTTGTTGGAAAGGAGCTTGATAGGATGGGTGAAGAGAAGGAAGGGAATGAAAAGGAGGCAAGAATGGAAGCGGAAAAAAGTGAGAAAGAAGAATGTAAAAACTAAATTAAAAGGGTGGAACAGAGGATGGCAGAGATAAAAACCGATAGAGTGATAGACAGGCCGATTGACATACAGAGAAACAGACAGATAGACAAACAGATAGACAGGTAGACAGGGAAGAGGAGGTGAACAGCTGAAATGTGGCGGGTTGCAGAGTATGGACTGGAACAGGGAAGCCATAGAGCAGACAGATGGGACAACTTCCGTCACTGAGGTGCTTCTCTCACCCTCGGAGCCATTGTTAACTCCTGTGATATTTATGGCTTGTTGAATCCAAACATTGCTATGGTGGGTTCATTTTTACCTGACAGGGAACCCTAACCACGTTTAGTTCAGCTGATGGTCAAATGCAGTCAGACTGGACAATGACTATAATTCATACGAATAATTCATTCACTTTAACTTGACCTACATTTCCTTTCTTTTTGGTTTATTTCACGCAGCTCAGTGGCAGCAAAAGACAGTACTACGGCTCCATATCCTCTCTATGGAACTTCTCCGTGACTAGCATCGTATTCTAGTGTTTACATCTTAGTCTTAATGCAGCTCAGCATTCAAGCCGGAGAAATGTCATTTTTAGACCAACTTAAAGTGAACAGAGTAGTGACTAAGGAGACTCAGTCCTCCCATATAACACGACTTAGCATTCAAGTTGTGAGAGTGGTCCAGTTCCATCAGATGAAAACAAGCCAGCCAAATGAATCAAACAAGTGTAGCCTTCTGCTACACCACGACGTGTCTTATGTATTCTGTTAATGCAAACTTACGATTATTTGACACGGAAGAAATTTTCCAAAAATCGAGGGGTTAAATGTAGTGTACAATAATCTCGCCAGTACAAGAAATCCTTCCTACTTTATTATTTTTTTATCGTCACCTCGGTAGCTAGTAGAAATTAGAAAAGATGTTTCCGTGGCAAAGGGATTAGTTGTTTTAAGAGTGCTAGGTCGGCGGACTAAAACGGACTTTGTTTATATACTGGGAGTGAATGGATTGGTGGACTGTGTAAGAACAGACAGATAGATCGGTTGATGGACTGTAAGTGGATTGATGGATTTGTTGTGAATGAGACTGACAGATCGGAATTTTGATGTGGCAGATAAACAGACTGGCAGTGAATGAAATTACAGACTGACAGGTTGAGAGTGAAGTGATCAAAGGATTAGTGAACTGGAGGATTTAAAAGTCGGTGATAAATTAGTGGGATGGTGAAAAAGGATTAATGTATTGGTGATAAAGGATCCACTGCACTGATGGATGTGTAACAGAATGGGCTTAACTGATGGGATAGGGAACGAGTGGATTGTTGGATCATTGAATGAATTAACTTCATCAAACCAAAGCCTTCTTTTTAGCGAGACCGATGACGTAACTACTATGTACGTATCTAAAGGTCAGAGTCAGAAGTCAGAGGTCAGAGGCCACAGTCAGGTTAGGTGCAGTGTTCCCGTACTTCTATGTACTGTACTTTATATTGAGTCAGACGATTATATTTCACATGAGAAGTCTCTCCTTAGCTAAGTGAAATCGTCTGGGGTGTTAAACACAAGAGATAAAAAAGTGGACGCAGTTAGAGGGTAAATGACTTAGTGGACGTAGTGGTGTGTTGTGGGTGAATGGTAGCACAGGAGGGGTGACTAAAATGGTGGAGTGAGTCCCTGTGTTTGGATTAGGGGAGCCGGAAATTAACTTATCCCCATTCACTGGAGAGAGAGAGAGAGAGAGAGAGAGAGAGAGAGAGAGAGAGAGAGAGAGAGAATGTAGTGCACGTTTCAGTTACTGAGAGTGGGATGGTGAGTGGCCTTTGAGGGAACCACGGTCTTCGCCCCTCCTCCTTCCCCGGAAACGAATATATATTTTTACCTTACAATATTGCAGGGTGGATGTAGCGATCATATGTATCCATTATCTTGTTCAACGCTGTACAGTATGGTGTTCCTTATCACACTTTTCATACCAGTTTGAGCTGGAGGGCTTAGGGAGAGTGGGGACTTCCTATTTGGTATCGGTGTTTTATTGTTAACGTGTAGCATTATCCTTGAGGGGGACTGCTCTGCATATACCTTATACGCTCTTTTCTTCTGTTTGTGTAAGAGGTTTTGATATGTAGACTTTACTTCCTGCTTTACCATTAACAACGCTGGATGGCAACCATGTGAACAAATAATGTGATGACGCTTGGCCGACTAGGGTACCTGCTACGTGGATGGAGAAAATTAATGATATTCAGCGTCCATCTGGGAACCAAACCTCCATACTTTTCTCCGCACCGCGGTATGGTGAGGCGCTGTCTACCTCAAGGGAACATCAGTTTAGCAGGGGCGGAGGTCTGCCCGCGGTTGCTAGGTCTGCTTGACCAGACAGACCATCTCTTGTTACTCTTCTCCTTTTCCTTGCAATTATTTTCACTTCAATTTCGCAACTCTCTGACGTTTAGAAGGTTATGGGAATGAGGGAATTTGAAAGGGTGGGTAAAATTAAGGAAGGAAGGGAAAAGCAGGGCTATGAATGAAGTCGGGGCATAAAAAAGAAAAAGAGAAGTGAAAACTAAGTTGCATAGGCGGCAAGGTGAAGGAAGCTGAGATGAAAACAGATTAATGTAAAAAGGTAGATAGATGGATAGATCAGCAGACAGTAGATAGACAGACGCGCAGAATGACAGGTAGACAGAGAGGGGAGGGGAGGGGAGGGGAGAGGTTGGAATGTTGCGGGTTGCAGAGTATGGACTGGAACAGAGAAGCCATACAATAGATAGATGGGACAACTTCCTTCACTGAGGTGCTTCTCTCACCCTCGGGGCCATTGTTAACTCCTGTGATATTTATGGCTGCTTGATTCAAAGTACTACATTGTCGGTTTATTTTTAATTTACAAACAACCTCAACCCCTTTTAGTTCAAATGATGGCTAAATGAAGTCAAACTGGGCGATGAATATGGCTATAGTTCATTCACTTTATCGTTGCCTAGATTTCCCATTCTTTCCAGCTTATTTCACAAAGCTGCTGCAAGAAAAGACAATACTACGACTCCACATCTTTTGTATGGAACTTCTTCGTGACTAGCGTAATTCTAGTGGTTATATTTTGCTACAGCTCAGCATTCAAGACGGAGAGATGTCAATTTTCGGCCAAGTTAAAGTGAACAGAATGGTGACTAAGGAAACTGAATCCCCCCATATAACTAGTGCTCATCGAATTTCAGGCAAACTCAAATTAGCATTCAAGTTCTGAGAGTGGCCCAGTTCCCTCAGATGAAAGCAAACTAGCCATATGACATTCGTGAGCTTTAAACCAGCCATATGAATCAAACAAGTGTACTGCTTCACCACGATGTCGTCTTGTGTGTTCTGTGTATTTAAACTTAAGATGATTTGACACGGGAGAAGCTTACTAGAAATCGAGGGGTTAAATTTGATAGACACTCATTAGTACAATAACTCTTTCCTCACCCCTATCGTCTCCTCGTTACCTAGCAGAATTTTATAGGGTGTCCTCGTGGTAAGGGGATTATTTCATAACGGTACAAGCTTGGTGGATTAAATGGGAATTCATTTATATACTGTGAGCGAATGGACTGGTGGATTGTTTAAGAGAAGATAGATTAGCAGATGGATCATAAGTGTAATGATGGATTTGCTGTGAATGAAACTGAATGATCAGAATTTTAAGTGGGCAGATGAGCAGACTAGCAGTGGATGTAATTAAAACAGACAGGGTGAGAGTGAACTGATTAACGGATTAGTGAATATGAGGAATTAAATGAGGATGATGGCATAGTGGAATAATAATAAATGGATTAATGTATTGGAAATAATGGATCCACTGCTCAGACTGATATGTAAACGGAATGCACTGATAGACTGATGAGATAGAGATGGAATGAGTTAAAGGATTAGTGAATGAATTAACTCCACCAAAAGAGATGACAACTTTTTAACAAGACCGAAATCTTTGCTGCTTCGATAGGGTAAGTTTGTATATATCTATATGAGTATATGTATTTATGCTAATAAAATCTATGAATGCTGATCTGATTTACATAAGACTGACACTCACACTGCATTATATTTGGGTCTGGGTATAAAGTGGTTTGATTTTGATAAAGATACATCAAAGTCAAGGCCCCGTATTCTCGCCGAGTAAGAAGGCTCCCTAACAACTCCTCGTTATCGATTTATTCGTGAATATGGCTGGCTAATATCATTTTGTACGTTATTCGTTATTCATGCCAAGTATGGTAATATTAGTGACTTAAATAACACATAGGACTGTACGGTGAAATAAATATAATAAATAGCTTAGGAAGAGGTTTTATGGAGCTTCCTCAACCAACGAGAATACAGGTAAAGGGCCATTTGACTAGATCAGAGCTTAGTACGAAGCGTTATCTCTCAAATGCCTGACCAGATTAGGGTCAGACTTGGTAAGTACAGTGACTGTAAGGATGGAAATAAAGGATATTGAGTAGAAGATCAATTAGAGGGCAAGATCAGAGGTAAGAGTCAGGTCGGGTGTAGTGGTCCCTTGCTTTGATGTAGTTTATATTGGTGTTTGACCAGATTATTTTATTCAGTATGATAAGGTTTCCCGAAGCTGAGTGAAATCGTCTGGGGTGGCAAGCATGAAGCATTAAAAAAAAGTGGACGTAGTTAATGGGTTAAAGTTTTAATGGACTTAGTTGTATTGTGAGTGAATGTTAGAACAGGAGGGGTGACTTAAATGGTGGAGTGAGTAGCACTGTTTAGATTAGGGGAGCTACTAATTAACTTACCCCCATTGACTGGAGAGAGAGAGAGAGAGAGAGAGAGAGAGAGAGAGAGTGAGAGATTGTGGCATCTTTTGTCATCATACTTAGAGTAAAAAAGGGTATCAGAATACAAAGCTTTATTCTCGGAAATGGGAAAGAATATATATAAATGAAAGGACAAGA
>NC_136992.1:6046499-6071499 GCF_032717465.1 Coenobita brevimanus | reverse complement strand
ATATACCACATCATACACCAGCACACCACACCACACTACATCACACCACACCCACATACCATATGACACACGTTGACACCATTCTACACTTATACCACACCACATACCCGTCCATTGCATCACAACCCACACACACCGCTTGACACACCTACACGTACACACCATACCACAAACTCACACACCACATAACACCACATACCAACACACCACATCACTCACACTACATAGCCACGCACCATGCCACATACCAACACACCACACCACTCCCCCCATAACATGTCCACGCACCACGCCACATACCCAGACACGCCACACCACACAATCATTCCGGGTCTAACACAGGATCACCTTTCCTCACCCTACCCCACACCCAAAAAGCACACTATAACACCACATCACCTTTCTCAGCCGGCTGACTACTCACAACCTCACCCACCACACCACACCACACCATACCACACATCTTCACCGCAGTCTCACAATACCATCATTAAATCACACCCACAATCTCACATCACAACATTACATCACACCATACCTGTACATCGTAACATCAGAGCACATCCTATTCTCTTTTGCACATTACATTTTCACACCGTCATTCTCCCTCACTACCTCCCCCTTCCACCCACAGTCACAGTCTCCCTCTCTCTCTCTCTCTCTCTCTCTCTCTCTCTCTCACTTCTCCCTTCCCTTCTCATCTCAATTTCCCTCCCTCCCCTCGCTCACTTTCCACACTTCTCCCTTTGCCCTCTCCTGCTTCCTCCTCAATATCCCTACTTCTCCCCTCTCCCCAGATCCACCCTTCCTCCTTCCCCACCTCCTCACCTCCAGTCTCATGTTTATACTGTTTCCTGACAACCACTGAACACCACACTCTGGCTTTCCTCACCTCATACTGTCCCATTTGTATTAGTGCTTCGCTCGTACTTACTCGTCCCCTTCTGATCGTCCTTCCCCTCCTGATTCTTCACTCCTCGCTGATTCGCCACTTGGTGCTGATTTGCTCCCCCTGGTTTGTCTCTTGTTGCTGATTCGTCCTTTGTTTAATAATGCTTCTCTTTTTACTGATTCATTCTCCTGCTGCTGATTTTTGCCCATCCAGTTAACCATCATGTAGGGGAAGGAGTGGAAGCACGAGTCAATTTTCATCCCATAACCTGGGGACGCCGGTGGTTCACAGTCGCAGGACTGATCAAAACATATGCTGTTTAAGTTTGCTTTTTCTCTCACACTTTTTTTTTTTTCTGTATCCGCACAGAATAAATAGTCCTGCGTGCAAATGCATGCAGTGGTGTGTAAGAAATATTTTTAACAAATACATAATTTTTGATTATATAAAAACAAACCAGAGGAGGCAGTTTCCAGTCTACTCTATACACATCATCCAAAATATGTATGCTGTGCTGTAAATAAGTAGTTTGTCAGTGACTTGTCCTTATGTAATTCCACACTTTTTTTTGATTGATTACCAGGTACTGTACTGAATCACCAGACACCAACTAGACATTTCAGTTACCCCATTTACCCCTAGTTTGCGAATCAGAGAGTGATAAGACGTCCAGATGTGTACGAATATTAAGATATAAGAAAACATATATAATCCTTGTATTCTGAAAAGATATTTAAAAATCCTGCTACTACCCTATGGACTACTGCAAGAGGCTGTCCATGAGAGTGATGCGGGCGATGTGGGGGGCCTTGGTGCTGTGGGTGGTGATGTGGGCGGAGGTGAGCGCCAGGAATATGTCGTGGATACAAATAATACGGCCTCTGCACAGAATCACCGCACCATATTTCCTGGAATCTGTCGTCCCTCATACAAGTAAGTTTGTGGATGAAGGATAATATGGCTTTTAATTAGTAACTATCGACTGCACGAAGAATACTGAAGCAAACTGTTCTTTTTTTTTTTGAAGTACCAGTCTTTTCTCAGAATATTACCTGGAAAAAATCATCTTATATCCAGGTCCACACTAATACTGTCTTGTCCACAAGACTTACCGGTCCGGGGCTCTAACCAGGAAGTTCTAACTGCTAGATGACGATGCTAAAGCTTGGGAACGAGAGGAAGACAGCACGAGAGCGACGTAGATTGGTCGAGAGAAGTTGTAGGAGAGTGAAAGAGTCTATGAGGGAAGGCGGCTTGCAATGGTAGGAAGCGTGAATCAAGATGATCTGTGATCAAATAACATGAAGAAATGCGGATGGAATTGGTCTAAAGCTTAATGGAGACAGTGGGGTTTGTATACAAAGGAGTGACAACCTCCAGATGGAATGAGAGGAATGCGTAAGCAGAAATTCTGGTGCAGAGATGAAGTTCACGATTGTTCACTGCTAGGATGAGATCGTCCTACAGGTAAAGTTTAGAACATTCGCCGTGCAGGGAAATGGCGTCCCCTTGTGATCGATAGTACTGACTTCGCCAGGGCTGGACCAAAGTCCTTCCCCACAGCGAGATGCAGGAAAATTGAAGAAGGCTTGACCCCCTTGGCGAACTGTGTAGCTGCTTAGTTCCGCTCAGGATGCACAGCGCCGTCACGTGTAACCTCGTCAGCGCCATACTTGGGTGTAATTTTATGCAGTGTAGCAACAAATAAGGAAAAACTACTTTGAACCTCCTCAAAATGCAAATAACCGTCCCCGTCTTCTGTCTTACGGGTTAGCACCAGCACGTTTCCAGAAAGTCTCTAACGCTTAAGAGTCTGTAAGGCTGCTTAACTGAGGTATGATATGGACGGTTTGTTTTCATCTGACGGAACTGGAATGCTTTCACAAACTGAATACAAATTCATCGTTACCAGAAATTCAGTGAGCTTTAGTCATGAGGTAGTAGTGAGTCTCCTTGTTCACTAGTCAGAACTACCATAAAACTCAGCTACATTCTCCATCAACTAAGCTGAAATTGGTTGGGAATCTTGTTAGAGGAAAACAAATCAATTATAGCAGCGTCTGTGACCGTGACTGTCCGTGGTTTAGTAGCGCAATTAAGCTCTTGCATTCCCGATATACAGTAGTTATCTTAGCCAGACTTGGGGTGGCACCGATATAACCAAGTGGCTCCACTGCATGGTGATACAAACGCCCCTCAACCCTCTTCCTGTCCCCCAGCAGGAGGATGGTGGACTGCAGGAGTAGGACAACTTCAGCCTGCAGTCCAGTGGGTTTACATTACAGGTGAATCTGAGGCTACCACTACCAAAACAATCACCACCACCACCACCACCACCACCACCACCACAACAACAAAAACTACTCCTACTCTTACTACTACTTCTGCTACTACCACTATTACTATTACTACTACTACTACTACCAGTGATTATAATAACAATAATAATAATAATAATAATAATAATAATAATAATAATAATAATAATAATAATAATAATAATAATAATAACAATATCAATGATAATAATAGTAGTAGTAGTAATAATAATAATAATAATAATAATAATAATAGTGAAAATAGTAATAATAATAATAATACCACTATTATAATTTGACCTAGAACCTCGTCCTTTCGAAGCTCATTTCCAGTAGCTCAGTGGCAGAAATAAAATTCCATGGTTCTGCAGTATACCATTTCTATAGCACCTCCTCGTGACTAGCACTATAGTCTATTGATAATCTCTTCTTACAATTCAGCATTAGATAGGGTGGGGTGGCAATTTTAGTTCAAGTTATAGTAAGAAGAGCGGGATAATCTTGTTTCCGGAACTTGGACTGTGAGGGATGAAATGTCTTAAGTGAAATATGGAAGAGGGAAAAATCAGTTAAAATGAAAGGAAAACATTCGGGAGCCGAATGCTAACCGCCCGCCAGAATATGCTGTTGGCAAAGTCCAAGATTTTGGCCATATCTTGATACTCTGAAAGTTTCATGTTGATAGCTAAGCCGTTCATGAGATATAATGGTGGTTAAGGCTGGTGATAAAAACTACTTGACCTTTGGCAGCCATTTTGATGACCTTGACATTGATTCCATGTGCCCATTTTCGAACTGGTCCAAGATTTTGGCCATACTGTATCTTGATACCCTCAAGGTTTCATGTTGATAGCTCAAGCCGTTCCTGAGTTATAATGGGTCAGATACACACACACCACACACACACACACACACACACACACACACACACACACACAGACACACACACACACACACACACACATAAAGGCGGGCAAAAAATTATCTCTCCGTATTGTAATGGCGGGCGATTAAAAAAAAAAAAAAAAAAAAACTATGAACCCCCCAGTTAGACAGTCTGTTCCCTGAGGTCTAGAAGTCTTCCAACTCTCCACAGATGGCAACATTCATTTTCACATGTCACCGATTAGGTGCTTAATAACCCATCAACCATGCTCTTCGAGAATGAAAGATTGACTAGAAGAGTGTATGTGAGATTTAGGGGGATGAGGGAGGGAGAGAAAGAGGGTGAGCCAGAGGGATGAGGTGGAGTAAGATATGAGTGAGGAGGATGTGAGTTAGATGGAGGGCAGCCTTAGGCAGAAGGCAGGGTGACATGGAGGCTAATTGTCTGTGGCCAGCCCTTACAAGATTGAGGCGTCTGGCTATAAACAGATAGATAAGTAGATGTATAAATGAATACAGTCCAGGTCAGACTTGTGTCCTGCACTAGCAGGTGTATTTTTACGACGTCAGTGGGGCGTGTGGAGGATCTTATAAGCCTGTCTTAATGAACTATAAATCCCCCGCCAAATCCTACTTGAACCTGGAATCTGTGATAATAGCAGTGACATAATCAACATTGCCAATCCACACAGTGCACCTCTAGCATGTACACAAACAATGAACTCCACTTAACCCCCACACTGAAACCTTCCACCTCTCCAACAGAACTGTAAGCATCTCTACCTCCTCACATTGAACCCCCAGACTTAACCCCCACAGTGAACCCTTCCGCTTCCCCCACAGTAAACCTCTTCATCTCCACATATTGAACCCCCAGACTTAACTCCCACACAGTAAAAAGATTCGTTCCAAAGTGAGCCCTCACAGTGAACCACCACTCAGTAAAACCCAGCTGTAAACCTCCACAGTGAACACCCAGCACAGTAAACCCCTCCTCCATAGCGAACATCTCCTCCCACATTGAACCCCTCCTCAGTAAGCTTAAATAATGAAACCTCAGTGCAAACACCTACAGTAAAAAAAAAGAAACTAAAAAAAAAAAAACACCACTCCATACTGAACCCAAGATAAACCCTTCTACAGTAAACTCCCACCACGGAAAACTTCTCCACCACTTCATACTGAACCCAGAATGAACCCCCCGCTGTAAACACCCAGAATGAACCCCCCGCTGTAAACACCCAGAATGAACCCTCCCACAGTAAACCCCCACCACAGAAAACACCTCCACCACTTGATACTGAACTCCAGAATGAGCTGACAGTCAACACCCCTCAGTGACCCCTCCCACAATGAACCCAGAAAACCCTTCCACCACTCCATATTGAACCCCAGAATTAATCTCCCCAACACTAAACCCTTACCACAGAAATCCCCTCCACCACGTCATCTTGAACCTCAGAATTATTCAACCTCACAATAAAACCCCCACAGTGAACCCAGAAAACCCCTGCACTACTCCATATTGAACTCCAGAATGATCTACCCCACGATAAACCCTCCCATGATGAACCCAAAAAACCCATTCCACCACTCCATATTGAGCCCCAGAATGAGCCCCCTACAACAAATCCCCAAAATGAACCCTCCACAGGGAACCCAGAAAATCCCTCCATCACTCCACATTGAATCCCAAGATAAACCCTCCCACAACAAACCCGTACCACAAAAAAAAACCTCTACCACTCGATAATGAACCCCCAGAGTGAACTTTCCCACAATGAATCCTCCCACAATGAACCTTCCCACAGTGAACCCTCCCACAGTGAACCCCTCCCTTCCTTTCCTCCACACCCTGTGTATGAGCGGTATCACAGGGCTAATTAAGGATTGTGTGGCTTAAGCCCTTCATGCATACGGGAGCACTGGCCACAATTTATATACAGTATGTAACAGAGCCGCGTTGTTTGTGTGTTGGCTCGTTTGTCCTTCAATCACGCCCAAACCAAGTGCTGAGACCCCCAGACTCATATATATTCTGAATCAGGGTAACTCAATGATGGTTTTAGGGGGGTCAAAATTCCAATTTGGTTCATCTGAGGTCACCGGTAGTGTTCCCTTTTTGGCCCGGGCTATGTCAGGTACCCCTGCAGCCCATTTTTTGTCATGGAGACTCACATGAGCTCCAGTTCGGACATCGGCTGTGTCAGGTTGACCTCTCATTTAAGGTCACCGTTCGGAGTTTGTTCGAGGCCACTGGCAATATATATACGCTCCAATGACTGGAGCCAGCAGCATAATTTTGGCATGGAGGTTCACATACCATCCAGTTCGGACATAAGCTATGTGATGCTGACCTCCAAGGTCATTTGAGGTCACCGGCCGGAGGTCATTTGAGGTCACCGGTAATAGTAAACAAGTGCCCACAAATACTATGCGTTAGTCTGTGAAAGCTGAAATAGAAAGTTCCTGGACCTATTATCATCCCTCTTCAAAAGCATAAGAGGTACATGGTCTTTCTGGAGTAGAAAGAAAGATGGAACTAGAACAAATAGGATTAGAGTGTTCGCCTTTTTGACCCAGGCAACGCCAGGTACCTCTTCTAATAACAATATAATCACAGACTACACCTGAGAATAATGGGAAAATAATCAAAGTTTTGAGAACAAAAAACCACTCCTCAGGTAAGCAGAATCATCTTAAGGTAATCAAATTAATATGTATGTACAAAAGCAGTCGTGAATTGAAAAAGACGAATGACATACATAATCAGAAAGAACACATGGACGTTATGAGAAAATTATTAAGGTCGGATGGATGACGTAAGCAAACATAACCCACCAACCTGCCTGATAACCTCAAAAACAGGTAAAAGTATTATTGAAAACGATTAACTTTTTGGGTATACCAGTATTAAGCAATAAGTCAGCTGAACAGAATTTTCAGAAGCTGGCAAGAATACGATGAACATGGAGAGAGAGAGAGAGAGAGAGAGAGAGAGAGAGAGAGAGAGAGAGAGAGAGAGAGAGAGAGAAAGCCTATAGCTTCTTTATTATGACAGGTGTATTTTTTTTTTTAATAGATTCCTCTCTAAGTAGCTAAAATAAATAACAAATAAATAAAAGTACTTCAGGTTATAGCAGTGGTTAAGCCCTTAATCAGATGACATCTTTTTCTTCTTAATTCTTGCTTTCTCAGGACTGTTTTATTTTACTTAGGTAAAACCACTACTACTTAGGGAGTAAGTGATGAATACACCTAACCTCTCCCTTTCGATGTCTCTCCAAATCTGAAAAAGAATAAGACATGGAATCAGTTGTATCAGTAATACTGATGAAAATATTAAGTCTCAGGAAACATACCGGTATTTTAATATACAGAGGAGGTGACGATAAGAACACCTATATCGACGTAATGAATGATGGCACTGATATTATTGATAAAGGTGACGATACACTTAAAGACATCCCTCAGGACTCCTTGAACAATGATGATGATGATGATGTGGAAGGTCGTGATGATAATAACGATGCTAATTTTGATCATCATGATGATGATGATGATAATGATGATTATGACGATAATGATGACGATGATGATAATGATGATAAATTACCACCTTTTGCAGATTGGTGCAAGGCTCAGTGATTCATGATGCCTTCGTGTTATTTCTTGTATGCCATCACCTCCAACACCTACCTCACCCATCCCTTCCCTCTATCTCTGTCGGATGATGATGATGATGATGATGATGATATACATCCACGTCTTGCAGGCTGGTGTAAGGCCCGGTGTTTTGTGCTGCCGTCCTGTCAATCCTGGTATGCCATCACCTCCGACGTCCCCGACTCCGGCCAGAGCATCTCCTGTAGACTTGTGGCCAACCTGCCCACCAGCAGGCAGATTGAGCCCCACCCCGCAGCTGTCACAGGATATGGTTAGTTATTCTTCTTATTATTATTACTATTATTATTATTATTGTTGTTGTTATTATTATTATTATTATTATTATTATTATTATTATTACATTGTTGTTGTTGTGATATTTCAGTCGTTTTGAAGTTACTATCATTACTTGCATTCTCCTTTGAGATGTATTTTTCACCATTCGTTATTATTATTATTATTGTTGTTATTATTATTATTATTATTTGCTTGCGATTTATTTTAGCGCAATACATCTTTAAACACCGTCACTTGTGTTGTAGTAGTGGCTGTAACTCAAGGTTCATCTGAAACGTGAACCTAATGAGGTGAAGGATGAAGATGATATACTTGCGTAGTAGGGAGGGAGTGAAGGGGCGTTTGTAGAACCAGGCCGATGAACCGCTGGGTAATATTGCCAGTGCGCGGACAGTAGGTAAATTGATCAATAGTTTGCACATGAATAGTTAAACAGAGAGAGAGAGAGAGAGAGAGAGAGAGAGAGAGAGACAGACAGACAGACAGACAGACAGACAGACAGAGACAGAGAGTGTGTGTGTGTGTGTGTGTGTGTGTGTGTGTGTGTGTGTGTGTGTGTGTGTGTGTGTGTGTGTGTGTGTGTGTGTGTGTGTGTGTGTGTGTGTGTGTGTGTGTGTGTGTGTGCATCAAGTTCACAAACATCTTGTACAGCCCTCTGCATGTAAACTCCTTTCATACCAGCCAACCTCTATGTATACACAGCACTTCTCTCTCCACAGAGCCAACCTCATCTCTCTCTCTCTCTCTCTCTCTCTCTCTCTCTCTCTCTCTCTCTCTTCTTATTCTGGTATACTTACTGAGCTCTGTCTCTTCCTTCCAACCTAGCCACTGAATGAAATCAATCTACAGCATCTATTCAAATAGTCTTTTTTACAAAATGAGAATCGGCACACCTACCACCATCTTACCTATTTACCTACTTACATGTTTACTTACTGTATATATCAGGTGACATACCTATCTACCTACCTATCTATTAATTAACTTACCTACCAGTATACCAAATGACGTGCATCTATAAAATAACTTGCGCTCTAAACTCCCCTCCTACTAACCTACTTACTTACTTTCTGACTTCCTTACTTACGTACTTGCTTATTTTCTTTTCTTTCCAGTATCATACCTACCTACCTACCCACCTACTTACCTACCACCTAGCATGTACTTGCTGTCTGTTAACTCTACTTATCTGCTACCGGTACCTATCGACCTACTTCCCTAACAGCTACCTACTTACCTATCAGTATATCTACATTCCTTCTTACCTACCTGCCTACCATTATACCTGCATTACTTCCTCCCTTCCTACTGCTAGTCTACCTACTAACCTACCTGTCAACCAGCCCATTTAAATATCCCTGTTTCACTGTCCTTACCGGTCTACCTATATACCTATTAATCTATCTAGCATATTTGCCTACCCACCTACCTACCTACCGACCTACCTACTTACCTACCTACCTACCTGCCTGCCTGCTTGCTAGCTACCAACTTACTAACTTATCTACCTGCCTACCTACCTACGTACCTGCTTACCCAACTATCTACGTATCTACTTACCTACCTAACTATTTACTACCTACCTACCTTCCTAACTGATTCCCTATCAGTCTACCTACCAGATTATCTACCTGCCTACCAGTCTTCGTACCTACCGACCTACCTACCTGTTTACCTACCTATCAGCACCTACCTACCTACCTGCTTACCTGTTCACCAACCAGTCGACCTACCAGATTGCCTACCTGCCTACCTGCCTATGTACCTGCTGACCTTCCTATAGGTTTACCCTACTGTCCATCTGCCACCTACCTACTTACCTGTCTGCTTACCTACCTTCCGGTTTACCTGCCTATCAATTTGTCAGCCATTCTACCTACCTACCTACCTACCTGCCCACCTGTTTACCTACCAGTCGACCTCCCAGAATTCCTGCTTAACTTGTGACCTTCCCTCCTGTTTACACTGGCATTACCATAACTCACACCACCACCACTCTGTTTGTCTTACTCCTTACCTGGCTGGGTGTCGCGTAGGGCTATCAGGCGCTACCTAGGGACTATTTGAGAATATATGGGGCTACTGTGAGTGTTACTGAAGGCTACCTGAGACTACTTAAGGAATACTGTGAGTTACTACGAGTACTGAAGGCTATTTAAGACTACGTGTATTTATCTGGAGATATTGGGACTATTTTCGAGATTGTTTGAGGGCTACGTGAGGATTTTTGACGATATTTGTTTGTGTGTGGGACAGCTATTTGTAGTCTGATAGAGAAACATCGAGGAAATATTTGGGACTACTTGAGGCTATTTGGGATTATTCAAAGCAAGAATATTTAACATGTGAAAGTGTATGTGTAGTCTGGTGGTGCTGTTAACTGAATAAAGATTGACAGGGTCTATCAGTGCTATTTAGGGCAGTAGGGGGGTTATCTGGGACTACGGTGGGAGATCTAAAGATGAGGGGTTATAATTTTGCGACGATTGGGGTTGCGTGGAAGAGCTGTTGGTAGTCTGATATTTAGTACACAAAGGGCTACATTCGATAGTTGGGCCTATTTGCTGCTTTTGGGGGGCTGTTAGGCATACTAGAGGCTATTTGGGACTATTTAGAACTCTCGGGGACAACATAGGAGTATTAGGGGCTATTGAAGATATTTAGCGGTATTTAGGCTGGGTGGGGGTCTTGAGGCCACGGGTACTACGTTGTATTACATGGCACTAATGGGGCTTCGTGGAACTATCAGGCCTGTACGTGGGACTACTGGGTAATTTAGGTCTATGTATGACTATTGGATGATAAGTTGGGCTACTGGTTCTATATGCTCCTAGGGACTATGTAGGGATATTCTGGTCCACGTGAGGTTGTCTGAAGCTATGTGAGGCTACTGAGTGCTACTTGGGACAACTGAAGAAGCTAGAAGCTATGTGAGGCTACAGAGTACTGCGTGGGACAATTGAGAAAGCTAGAGGCTATGTGAGGCTACCGAGTGCTACGTGGGACAAATGAGGAAGCTAGAGGCTATGTGAGGCTACCAAAGAGGTAGTCCGACTCTGGGCAAAGGATTCAGGGCCTATTTCTTGGGGGCAGTGGCCTATCCCAAGGCCAAGTAGTCCTACACCACCACATGTCACCACTTCGGCGCGACACCAACCGTCCATATTGAATACATGCTAGGACTGTTTCATATAAGACTGGTGTCTGGTATTATCGGGGGTTCATTTACGACATGTCGAATGGTCATCTGGTTGATCAAGAACGTCTGCTTTTTATGAAATTCAAATCCTTAAACTGTTCCCTGCCCCAGCGGGGATTGGAACCTGGGTTCATTAGGAATGCAGGCCACCTCTCTACCGATTCAGCCACTGGAGAGCATTGACGGCTACTGAGGCTTCTTTAGGCTATTGTAGATTACTGGGATTTTGGAGCTATTGGGATAAAATGTATGTGGAGCTACTGAGGCTGTGTTATGTATTAGAGGTTATGTGGAGCTACTAGGGCAATGTGAAAGTATGTAATGTTATTGTCGGCTATTAAGGGCTACGGGATGCTACATGGTGGAATGTGGAGGTACTGAGGGCTACTTTGGAGTACTGGAGGCTAGGTGGATTTTTCTGAAATGTAAGAAGCTGTGTGGGGTTATGGCGAGCAATTAGTTTTCTGCAGTTTTAGTTTGCTAAATGGGGATATTTCAGGCAATATATTTATGTCAGGATGAGCCTGTCGTACTCAGTGGGTTAAGAAGCTATTATAAATAACTGATTCACCAGACGTATTCTTTGTTTGACTAGAACTAAAAATTACAAATCATCTTTGTAAATGCATCTCATATTCAAACAGTAAACTTTGAGTGTCATCAACAGAGGCCCAAATTTACCAAATAAAAAAGTTTTCATGACTGGAACAGCTATGATTTTTTTTTTCAGCTGATTTTGTTGTGTTTAATGACCATATTTACTCGTATTTAGGTCTGAAGGAATGTGTTAGTATTGTTTTGAATACTTCTCCAAGGATGAATAAAAATGTGTTTCAATTTTTGTGCAGCTATACACAAGCTAAATACAATGCTGCAAGCGGAGCAGGTAATAAAAATACCGACTATACCTGCAGTAACCATTATACGATGGGTGGCCACCAATGCATAACATTGTGGCTAAGACCAGTCGATTGCATTTGTCACAGGAAGATCCCTCTTTGTCCTAAGGTTTGGAACTATATAAATAAACTTCAGATGATGACTGG
Organism: Coenobita brevimanus; assembly: GCF_032717465.1. Lineage (NCBI taxonomy): Eukaryota > Metazoa > Arthropoda > Malacostraca > Decapoda > Coenobitidae > Coenobita > Coenobita brevimanus. The sequence continues at coordinate 6,059,196 of NC_136992.1, read as the reverse complement.
CGATTAACAACAGTATCTAACTCTTGCTACCGCATAAGTTGTTTCACTGGCCGCAGGGAGACACCCACTGTCTAAGGCTGCATCCATACCAAATGCTTGCTGGCACAGGTGGGAGTTTCGCACATCGTAACCCAGAGAAGGTTTTGCCCCAACCAGCCCATGTCAGGTGGAACCACCTGTATGGGTTACAGTGACACAAAATTCCTGCTCACATCCGCCCAAACCAGCAAGCATTAAGGGTAAATTAATATTGCTTATAAACTCTTTGGGAAAAAGAATATTTCCAAAGGCTGTGTGAAATGCTCTTACACTAACAATATAGATTTTTTTTTTTAAGCGTCCTCGGGGAGAGTTAAGGGTTCCATAAAAGTAAACATTGGATCTGATTAGGATTTTCACTTCACTGCACTATCAGGGAAAAATGTACTTGAAAATGGCTTCGCCCATCGTAAAGAGCCCATCGGTGGCAAAAGTTCCATCGAACCCTGAAAGTGGTGGTGTGGCGGATCCAGGGAAGGTAGGCGTGTTGAGTGGGGAGGGAGGGGGATGGGAAGTGGGAGAGATGGGTAGTCCATGGAGTTCGTAACCCGCTTCCCCCCTTTTTTTCTTTTTAGCTGCGCCATAGTTTTCCTATGAAGACCGTCGAAAGAAAAAATAATAATTCTTCTCTTTTCGTTATGCACCATTCAGTATTGCAACATTTTCAGCTCATAAAACTCTCCAATAACTTGAGTTTTACTGCAGTCTGTACGATCCAACTTGGCTATATTGCCACGCCTTCCCAGCCACCAACCGAAATCAAGGAAGGTCTTCGTGAAAATTACGAATAAATATGAACATACACGAACTGTGTGACAAGATCGATGTATTTTCAGGACGAAAATTAGAGATAGATTTGACTAATAGAAGGAGATGTGGATGTACTGTCATTAGGAAGAAAATGAAGTGGAAGGCTTAGCTAAATTCCACTATCCCCTTAGAAGACAATCAGCAACAGCTGGTGTTATATTCAGGTCTCTAATTAAACTACTGGGTAAATAAGGGCAAGAGGGAAACGAACTGCATCTAACATTCTGACCAGCCATGAATTTCACTTTGGTTCTTCTATTTCCGGGGATGATGTATTTTACCTGACAAAATTTCCAGTTTACAGAAAATAAATTGATGAACTCGATCGCCATGATCAGTCTTCTACAACGGGTGAGGTTACAAAATACACAACGACATTATAATTCGTTTGATTGATACTGACTTGTTTATGATGTAAAACTGTTAGTCGCAAATACCCCCCCAACCCCCCCCAACGACCACGGCCCCCCCCCTCTCTCTCTCTCTCTCTCTCTCTCTCTCTCTCTCAACTTCCCTCATTTCAACCTGCACTCTCAGTTGTAAAAATCCATCCATCCATCATCCAGTCCTTTTTTACCTTAACATGAGCGTAGGGGCCAGGAAATAGGCTACTCGGTCCCCAATTTTACTGCTAGGGTGACCAGCCTCACTCGCCCATGACTGGCATTATGTGAGCAATACCCCAATTTTCCTTTGCATATAGACCTTCTCTGGCTCCATCCTGTTGAAGCTCCTTAACCCACCAGACCGCTAGGGGTCATTTGTCCATATGTTAACAACAAGTGTAGTCAATTATTTCCTGGACTGCAAGAAGCTCTCTAAGCCGCGTCCACACGTGTCCCCGAACATGTGTTGACAAGACATCTGGCAACATTTTTGGATACATGTATGCAGCAGTATTTGGACAGATGTATGCATACATATTATGGTGCAGCTTCAAGTTTATTGACAGCAGAGGTGATGCTATAAGTCTGTTCATACGAGGCGGTTGAGACCTCATCAAGCTGTTGCCATCATGATCTAGACGCTGTTGTTTCCAGCATGTTTGCAGCTTGTTCGTTATTGTGTTGTTTACATGTTGCCAGCACATGTTCCGCCATTCTTGTGAACGCGCCCTAACTTGTCACTCAGAGAAGTCATTTAAGGTTCCCCTACATCGAATGAGTGGATGGTGAACGCCCCCTCCTACATTCGTTTCTAACAATATGAACGTAAATCTTTTCCATCGTCAAGCCTGCCACTTCATCTGACTGGAAAACCTGACGACCACCTCATTACACTCACGTCCAAAAATGTGATAGCCTAACATTTTTTACTATCCATTCTGACGTTTTTTCTGTTACTGAAGCACTTATCATCCAGGTGAGGTTTCTCTTGACTGAAAAAAAATCGTATGATGTTTGAATGAAATACCTTAATGCTGACAGTATTAATTCGCTTTTGATTCTAACTTGGCCTTTCATTCTGAATGCTGGGTAGTAACAATAGATTAACACCATTTAAAATGAGTGGATCCATTTCAGTAAAAAGCTTGAAATTGTAACTCTCTGACTGCTAGAAAAATGTTACCCTTGAAATAAAATCGCAACGTGTCAGCCAGAGTGAAATATCGGAGTGTGTTCGTGGCAGGCAAAAAGTTGTGATGCGCATTTTCAGTCCCCAAAGCTGATTCCAACGGCGTAATGTTGGTGAAAGGAGGGAGGAGAAATGGAGTGGGGAGGAAACGGAAGAGGGAGATGGAGGGGGGGGGATGGAAGAGGGAGGAGGAAAGGGAGATGGAAGAGGTAAAGGGTAGGAGAGGAGGAAGGAGGAGGAGGAAGGGTAATGGTGAGAGGAGATAGAGAAAGGGAAAGTTGGCGAGCGAGGTTGAGAAAGAGGAGGAATAACGTGGGCGAGAGAGAGAGAGAGAGAGAGAGAGAGAGAGTATAAAAGAGAAAGTTGGGGGGGGAGGGGTAAGAGGAAGAACGCGGAGACGGGTAAGGGAAAGGTGAAAGAAAGGGATGAAGGAGGAGGAGGAAGGAGATGAAGGTGAAGGGGAGGAGAATGGAAAGGGAGTGGGAAAAGGGATAGTAAAAGAGTGTAGGAAAGGGATGGCGAGGAGAGAAAGCCCAAGGAGAAAAGGGGAAAGAAAAGAGAAAGAACAGGAGGTGTGAGGATGAGGGAAGAGAGAGGGGAGGTAAGAGAAGCCAGAGGGAGGAGGGGAAGAGAAAGAAAAGGAGATGGAGGACATGAGACGTGGGGAGGGGGTAGAGTGGTGAGAGGTGAGGTAGGCTAGAAAAATATAGACCTGAGTAAATTAGGCCGATTTAATCTGCCTTTTTTGTCTGTTCAAAGTTAATCAAACATTTTTCTCTGGCAACTTAGCGGTGTGTCTTTCGGTGGTCTTGGGGATTATTATTGCCATTAACGAGACGCTGTGGGAAACATAGAGACTGGGTATAATCACGTGAAGCTTACAAGCTCTGAATTTTGCCTGGGTGGATAGTAAAAGTTTCAGTATGTTTTTTTAATCTCTCTCTCTCTCTCTCTCTCTCTCTCTCTCTCTCTCTCTCTCTCTCTCTCTCTCTCTCTCTCTCTCGTACTTTGTGTGTGTGTGTGTGTGTGTGTGTGTGTGTGTGTGTGTGTGTGTGTGTGTGTGTGTGTGTGTGTGTGTGTGTACTGCAGCTTGGTGTAGAGTTAATTTAGCTAAAGAGAGATACCCTCATAGTAAGGGGTTACAATTCTTGGTGCAGAGGGGGATCAATTTTTCATTTTCACTGTTTCGAAAAATTGTGTCTGATCTTGGCGACACCTCTTTACGACTGTCATTGTCCACCTCTTCAATTCGATGATATATTCTTCATTATATTCTGGCTACCAATAGGCGATTTTATTCAATATTACTGCTGACGAATTGATTAAAGCTATATCAACCCTCTCCTCCACCAGTTTTAATCACCTGCCCGAAACTGAACTAAATCGTCTGGAAGTAGCATAAAAAAAAAAAATCGTCACAGGATGTATACCTGGTCAATCGTCTGAACAGGAATCCCACTTCATTACTTTGGATCCCCACAAGTCATGTAAATTACTGACTGGTACTGCGTATATAAGAAGTGCACAGTTAAGTTTCTGTTTATTTCAGCCCCTTCTCCCCCGCCCCCCTTGCTCTCTCTCTCTCTCTCTCTCTCTCTCTCTCTCTCTCTCTCTCTCTCTCAGCTAAACACACAGATAATTACAGTAGCTACATCGCCACTTGGTAATCCCTCGTCCGTGTTCACCCAGTCATACCATTAGGGACCTGGAAATAACATCAGCGTTGCAGGAAGCTGAGAATTGGCCATAAATCACTGGTGGTCTTGATTACCCTCGTGCAGTCGATAGGCATTAGTCTTAGGCCCATATTCTCCTCGGTTAAGGAAACTAACCTACACCTCTTCCTCAGCGATTTATTTTTTGGATCCGGTAGGTTAATATCTTTTTTGTCCCTTAGTTATGCAGAGTATGGTGATAACGGAATGATATAATCAAACACAAAAGAAGATAGTAACAGCAAACAAAATTGCCGAGGAAGAAGTGTTAGGGAGCCTCCTTAAGTGACGACAATACTGGCCTAAGACTTTTTGTTCTTCATCTATAGTCCTTTTACCTTAACATGGCTCAGATTTTTTCCTGTTTCAGCTTACATGACGTAGCTCAAAGGCATGAAATTGCAGTACTTTGGTTCTGCGTCCTTTCTATAGCACTTCTTTATGACTGGTATCGTATTCTACTGTTGATATCTTGTTACAGGTCAATATTCAAGATGGACAGATGGCAATTTTAGGTCAAGTTTGGGTAAAGAAAGTATAGTAAGCTACGTTTCAACTTACAGCTGTTTTAAGCTCTTCCTAGTGAAGATTATCACTAAGCTTTTTACACCTGGTTTCTTTGCAGCTGCTGTTGCCGAGGAGAATACGGAAAATGATGAAAAGCCAAGCACGAGCAGTATGGACGACACAAAGGGTGCAACCTCCAGTGAGAATTTGTTGCCTGGTAGAGAACGAAGAACACCACCGGCTTTCAGTGCCACAAAATCTTCAGCTACGGATCCATTAGCAGACACCAAAGCTCCAGCAACACCAGTCAATTTCACGTTAACAGCCACACTAGTAAACACAAAGACATCAACAAATACCACAACTACATCAGCGTATATCACTTCATCTTTAAGGAATTCCACAACTTCATCACCACCAGGAGATACCACAACCACACCAGCAAATACCACAACTACTACATTTACAAGCACAACAACCAACACCACAACCACATCGCAGACTGAGCCAACCACATCCACAGGTTCTCTCCAGGTGATTTCAACCTTTACTGATGAAACTGGGTGCATCATGAACCATGCAGTTACAGCCATATCTTTGAAATTCAGAAGCACAGACCTCGTGAACGTAGACTATCTCAGATGCACCAAGATCACACAGGGGTCTTTCATGGAGTTCATCAGTGACCTGGAGGAAATAAAGGTGTCCGCAGATGAAAAAGATCAAAATGTCTGCCCTAAGAACTGGGTGCTTGTGACCTTTATTAGCCAGGATACAAGTGGCAGTGTGGATGATCTGTGGAATAACCCCATGTCCTTCTATGGCATATGTCGTCCCCTTTCCACAGACTACTATGCTCTGGGCAATGAATGCACTGTTGTCTACATCTCTCACGACAAGTGGCCCTGGGAACAAGACGATAGTGTACACACTGACCGATGGGACAACTGGTTCGCCTGTCCTGTTGGATATGTGGCAGTTGGAGTACATCGAGAGAAGCAAAATGATAGAAGGATCTTTGAATCAATGACCTGTTGCCCCTTGGTGCAGGTACAGCAGGCAAAATAAGGCAATGATCAGAACAGGGATTCAGCAAGACACCATTGGCGATAAATGATTGTAATGTTAATGAAGTGAATACCTATTGTCTTTTAATGTAGCCCAAATCACCATTATGTTGGACCATAACAGGTAATAAAGAATGACCAAGTAGATTCACCAGCACACGAGTAAAGGAAGCCAACTTGAAGGACTTTCACGTATTTATCTGTCTTGTGGTATGGGTTTCATCACCAGTATGCGAGATTATATTCTCAGAGGCATATTTTCCTTAATGATCTGTTCTGCATTTGATACGTTAATATATTCTTCATTGTTACTTTGACATTCCTAACACCGATATATTGTAGACTGCCTATTTACCTTTCAAGGAAAATTGCAAATTAATAATAATAATAATAATAATAATAATAATAATAATAACAATAATAATAATTATAATAATAATAATAATCTATCTATCTATATACCTAGGCTGCTTCCCCCAAGGAAAGGGAGGTAGCCGAGACAGGACGACTCACTCTCCATTTACTCATCCATTCAAACACATTCATTCGCATCTTAGCCCCAAAGGGGAGAACGGACAGATCCTCACCGCACCACACCGCACAAGGGTCAACTGGGCAATGCAATCAGTGACATCCGCAGCAGGGCCCGACAGCAGAACTGGTTTACCCCTGCCACATCATAACAGACCCATCCCCTTACCCGCACCTGACCTGACTAGCTGATCAGACCAAATGCGGGAGAATATCCCCTCAGGGCTGCGTCATCACTTATTCATTCACAGTTTCTCTCCATTTATTTCTGTCACGCACAGCCACTCTTCCTTGCTCAACAGACATCCCTCTCGCATCCAGCGCTCTCTTCACACTGTCCATCCATCCTATAATAATAATAATAATAATAACAAGCGGTGCCAAGGCACTGCAAACCCGTCCCCGGCAGTCATTTTAGTGCTGACGTATAAACATAACAGGATATCTAGTCAGTGACGTCACATACGAAAATTGGAGTAAATCGGGTGAAAATTTTGACGATTTTATACCCATCTGAAATTTTAGGCTCTACACACCTGACACTGACCCCCTACCACCAACAGGGGGGTGACCCCCCTGATGTAATGAGGCATATTATAGGATGCAGAACTGAAAGATGCAACTTTAGGTTTAGGGTTCATGTCGATTTGACGAATTTGAAAAGAGTTATTGCAAAAAAAAAAAAAAAAAAAAATCGTTTATTTACATTTTTTGGCCTACAGCCTGGGCCTTGGCCCAATTTGGCCCAAAATTTATAGGTGATCAGAAGGTCATAGCCCATCATCCCTGTAATATTAGTCAAAATCGCACCAGTAGTTTTCACGTACAGTTGTTATTAGACAAACAGACAAACAAATAAACAAACAAACTTAGTGAAAACAATACCCATCCTTAAGGTCCTCCGGGGCGGGGACGGGTAACAATAACAATAATGATAATAATAATAATAATAATAATAATAATAATAATCTATCTCTCTATCTATTGCCAGACGCCTTAATCCCGTAAGGGGTGGCCGCAAACAAATCGCCTCCATATCGCCCTGTCCCCAGCCATTTCATTGCCCTGCTCCCAGCTCACACCCCCCTCTCTCTTAAACCTCTCCGCTCCATCCCTCCATCTCATCCTTGGCCTCCCTCTCCCTTCCCCCCCCCTTCCACCTCACTCATATACACTCTCCTCGTCAGTCTTTCACTCTCCATCCTTTCCACGTGGCCAAACCACGTCAGTGTGTTTCTCGTAAATCTTTCTTTCACACCCACATCCACATTACAACGCTCCTTCACTTCCTTATTTGTCAGTCTGTCTCTCCATGTAACTGCACATGCTCCTCTCAAATAACTCACCCTAATAATAGTAATAATAATAATAATAATAATAATAATAACAGGGCGACGTAGAGGTGATTTGTTTGTGGCCACCCCTTATGGGATTGAGGCGTCTGGCAATTGGTAGATAGAATAATAATAATAATAATAATAATGATAATAATAATAATAATAATAACAATAATAATAATAATAATAATAATAATAATAATGATAATAATAATAAAAACAACAGCAGCAACAATAACAATAAACAGGTCAGACTGACGTGCAAGAAAGTCCCCATAAAGATTACCATCGTTAGAAAGTAGCAGGCAAACTAAAATAATGAGCAGAGCAGAGATCCACATAACACTTCTTATGACCAGCATTCCGTATAATCAGTTTGCTTTCATCTGAGGGAACTGGGCCAATCTCACAACTTAAATACTAGTTCGTGTTGCATTATGTTTAATCAACCTTAGTTATGAGGTACAAAAGAGTCTCGTTGATTACCATAGTCTATTTGATTGACCTGTGCAGCTGAGATGCATGGGCCGAGTAGGGTGAGTTTGATTCGCAGTTACTGATTGGCCACCGATGATGTAAATCTACAGCTTTTCTTATTTTAGCACATATATCTATGTTTGTAAACTGCTTGCAATATAAGCTGCCAGTTTAATATGGAATAATTTCCGAAGCTAAAGAGGTCAAAATTATCTTGAAAGTTTACCGTTACCAAAGAAAGTCAAATCTGATTATAAAGTTTCATAAAACAATGAGTAACGTTTGAAGTAAATTATCCACCCATGGTGTACACCGACGTCCGCATGTTCCACTGCATCCACCCACGGTGTACACCTACGTCTGCATGTTGCACTATATCCACCCAGGGTGTACACTTACGTCCGCGTGTTGCACAACAATACATGCCTGCATTTACTTCAATGACATCATCGGCGATCAATCAGCAGCCGCGTATCAAACACACCCTACTTGCCCCATACATCACAGCTGCACAGGTCAATTAGATAGACTATAGTCAAACTTACTGTCATATCTGACTCTACTTGGCCATTAACTAAGCTGAAAAGAGATTAAGGATCTTTGCAAGGTGAAAACAAACCTATTATAGTATCCCCTATTTATAAATAAAGGACCAGGCAGAGGGGTTGTTGAATCTCATGTCTTTTTTTTTTTCTTCTTCTTCGACAGAAATAATAAATGGGAGTCAATAGACCACAAAAATGTAAGTGACTCCAGGTTTCTATATGAGAGATACAAATTAACTGGAGATGCTAATACTAAAACAACTGAGCTTTATACACACACGCAGAACACGTAATAGAGGAAGCTTTTGAACTCCGCTTTTTTTGTCACTCCTTTAAAATACGAAATAGACCACAACTCCTTAAAAAAAATTTCCTCGTAATGTTTTCTTGGTAGTGCAGTTTGTTTAGTTGGTGTTGGATTTATTGTCTCTGACCAATAATCTCGTAAGAAGTCTTGTGTGTTGATGCTGATACGTTGACAGTAAATTTCATCTGCTCCATATTCTACACTCCATAAAAGTTGCAAATTCAACATTTATTTACAGGACACATGTCTTACAATGACATAGAGAATCATTTCATGAAATTAGTGCATCAAGTTCCAAGACTCCCTTTATAAATCTTAGTTAAATTTGTATGGATTGATAGTCTTCATCATAAAACACATAAAGCTGTTCAACTCAATGTCACGTAGCCATTTTGTGTCTACATATTTCAAACAATCATTGAAGGAACTGAGAATGAACAGATCACCTCTACAGTACATCATACTCAGAGTCAGCAAGCCTTAGAAAATTTCCATCACACTCTTAAATCTATGCTGGCAATGTATATTGAAGGTATTATTGGAATTTCTCATATCTCAATAAAGCAGGCTGAAGGAGTAATGTCCTCTTCTACCTGAGTTAAAAACAATGTAGAACTTTGCACCCTTAATTACGTGTGCAATTAAAATTCTTGATGGGAAAATTCAGGAAAAGATTTGGCTGTACCCCAAGACTTGATGATAATATTTATGTGTATTGTAAGCAGCCCTGGAGGCAAATGTACTTCACCCATTAAAAATTTCCCGTGATATTCTCCTTTCCATGTCTGATATGATGCTGGCGTGGTTTGGTATATTATGTTGCGTGGAGGGCAGGAGCAGTTGACCTGGATGTAGGTTTCTGAATGGTGGTTGAGTTGGGGATATTCTATTTCCGGGTTACCTTAGCTTAAGTTAAATTAAGGAAGGTTAAGCTAAGCTGAAATAGATAAATGGGGAGGATATGGATCAGGAATGGATCCGGCAGTAAAACCAGCCACAACTAAAATGGCAAATCAAACCAGGATAGCCTGGACCGAAGCTGTTTGGCGAAGATTGGTCAAACACAGCGACCCAACAAAGAAGTGGGAAAAGAAGGAAGATAAGGAAGATTAGGTTAAATTAGGTTAGGTTAGGTAAGGTTTAAGTGTTAGGTCAGGTTAGGTTCGAGCTAACCAGTATTTTCAGGCGTTACTATATGCAACTGATCAGCTCTGAAACAGTTTTCCTCAATTTTCCTTGTTTGCTTATGAAGTCTAATCTTTAGGATGTGACGTGTTCAGACATCTGAAAATGAAACAACCTTGATCATGGCTTTTTTTTTTTTTTCTCTCTCTCTCTCTGGAAAAATCAACATTTTCTAGGCTTCCATCCTTTAGTTCTTGCATCCACATAAATAATAAGGGCCATGACGGTGGTATTTGAATTCGTTCAGCCCCTATATATACTGATCTTTCACATTTGTCCCACCATTAGATAAAATACCTAAGTAATGTCATAAAAACATATATGCATTTGATGTCAGTTCTGTGTTGATTTCTCGTGAGTGAGTTAGTACACCTTTGGGAACGAGCCTCCTAGCATATGTGTAGAATTCGGTGAGTCAATGTTTGTAGTCTAGAGGCCTGTCTGCACACACCTGTCATGGCCAGGGATCTGCTTTATTAACGTTTAAGCTGTGTTCATGGATCCTGAAGGGCAACAGAGCCCTAGTGCAGTAAAAACCACTGTTCCTTTTTAGAGGAGTAACCTGGCGCTACCCAATGCTTCAGGTTCAGGTTTACTGAAGGTGTGAGATGCTTTTAGAGAGGAGGATGGGAAGGAGTGGAGGAAATTATGTTGGAGTGGAAGATTTTGTTAGTGAGAGAGTCTGTTCTTATCATCGATGAACTTCGTCAGGGTGTGGGATTGTGAGGTCCCATGAAAGGACATACTACTGTACCTTCTTGAATGTTTGACTCACGTTTGGATAGAATTCAGGTCAATAAGGTTGGAAGTTGTACACTACCGATCCAGCCACTGGAGTCTCCTGCATGCGAAAAAAGAGGATGATGATGATAAGGAGGAGGAGGATAAAGATGACGATGATGATGATGATGATGATGATGATGATGATGATGATGATGAGACGATGATGATGATGATGATGATGATGATGATGATGATGATGATGATGATGGTAATAATGATAATAATAATAATAATAATAATAATAATAATAATAATTATTATTATTATTATTATTATTATTATTATTATTATTATTACTACTACTACTACTACTACAATTATTATCATTGTTGTTTTTATCGTTTTTATAATACCAACAACAACATACAGATTACTTATAAGATGTATTTCCCTTGCGTTTTATATATCACTTGGCCGCCTCAACTGCCAGAGAATGATAGACAGCTGGCGTGGTTGAGGGGGACATGTGCATCCAGCAGTGTGGGCGAGTGTCTGGTAATTTAGCCACTCCGACTCTCTGGCTGCCAACCAGCTCGGCAGGTTTTGGAGGAGGCGGCCGGAAATGCGTCCATGAACGTGATAAGTGAATGTAAGTAACAGAGAGGGCAAAGAACTCATCCTGCTTGGACCGACCTGCCAAGAAACACAAAATAATAGGGGTAGGTCGGAAAGAAAAATGTGTAGCGTTCTTTTACTTCATCTGGGCCTTGAATCTCGTCCTTTCGCAGCTTCCTGTAGCTCAATGGCAGAAAAAGACAATGCCACGACTGTACATCATTTCCATAGTACCTCCTCGTGACAAGCACCATATTCTAATGTTAATCTCTTCTTCCAGCTCGGCATACAAGATGAAGAAAGGGCAATTTTAAGCCAAGTTAGAATAAAAAAGAGTATAGTAGAAGTTGCAGCCCCAAGCTCATCTGAAAATGAACCCTTTGTTTGCAGACATAAACTATAATTCTCCTGGGGTCCATAGCCCTCCTTTCGGGGAATAGGGAAGCAGCAGAGGGACGGCAATTAAAATCCCGCACTTGCAGACGAAGAATATATTACCAGGCAGTTCCGGTGGACACTGTCACCATCATCAGTGGTCAAGACAGAGTGGAGGAACGACTCAGAGGATGGTGGCAGCATTAACAGCAGCAGCAGCAGCAGAAGAAGAAGAAAAAGAAGTAGTAGTAGTAGTAGTAGTAGTAGTGGTAATAGTAGCAGTAGTAGTAGTAGTTGTAGTAGCAGTAGTAGTAGTAGTGGTGGTGGTGGTGGTGGAGGTGGTGGTGGTGGTGGTGATGATGGTGGTGGTAGTAGTAACTGCAACCCCGGGTTCATCTGAATGTGACCACGGAGAAATGCAGGCTGAATATGCCCTTCTCCAGCAGTCCATCATTATCCTTTCAGGGTATAGGGAGAGAGCTGAGAGATGTTTGTATAACCGGGCAGCTCCACCGCCCAGTTATATCGGTGCCACCTCATGAAGGCGTCCGTTTAAATCACCTCAGTAATGAATGATACTCAAAGAATTACATCAACAGCAACTGGGAAGTGATACAAAGGGATGGAAGGATAAAGAAGGTATTCGTGAGGGATGTGGCTTAGAGGGTGATGCTACAAAAAGAAAAAAATAGATAAAAATAAAGGAAGAGAGAGAGAGAGAGAGAGAGAGAGAGAGAGAGAGAGAGAGAGAGAGAGAGAGAGAGAGAGAGAGAGAGAGAGAGAGAGAGAATTCTGGCCTGCGGATGGAATGAAGAATGGAAGACGGGCTTTTAGAGGGTATAAGAATGAGGTAACGGGAAGGAAAGGGTGGTGGAAACCGAAAGCGAGA
>NC_136992.1:6036499-6043999 GCF_032717465.1 Coenobita brevimanus | reverse complement strand
CCCCTTTGCCGCTCTCTGCATCATTCTCCCGTACTTTCATCCTCTCTCTTTGCCTCTCACTTTGATTCTTTTACTCTTGTTTCCTTTCATCCGTTTCTGGATATTCGTTTGCGTTTTGGTCCCTACACTAGGCTTTCAATCACTTCCATATACACACGACCAATTTCTATCTTCACACGCGCACACACACACACACACACACACACACACACACACACACACACACACCTCACCATTACTCCACACATTTCTCACATTTCACACTGACACCCTTCATACACCCACACACTCTGCCCAACACATTTTCTTCGACTTCTCCTCCACCGTCTTCACCCCCACACTTTTTTTAAACTTGACCCACACTCCACCCCCTGATATCCTAACTTCTCCTACACACCCACATACTATTCTGAAGTTCGCCCCACACATCTCCTTCCATTTTCTCCCCACACACTTAAGCTCCCCACATTATGGTCCCACATGCTTCCCTCAAACACTCCGCCCTCAGACACCCAACTCCCATGCATCTCACCCCCCCACACGTCACCTTACAGTCTACCCCTTACATACTGACCCCCTCCACACACACACACACACACACACACACACACTCCCGACTCATCCACCCACAAAGTCCGCATTCTAACCCAGACGGTACACATCACAAACCCCACTCTCATTCTGCCCACTCCCATACATTCCATCCTCTCTACTGCCCACTCCCACACACTCCATCCTCCCACACTACCAACTCCCACACATTCCATCCTCTCTACTGCCCACTCCCACAAACTCTATCCTTTTACACTGTCCACTTCCACACACTCCATCCTCTCATACTGCCCGCTCCTACACACTCCATCCTCTCCCACCCCCACACTTCTCTTTCCCCACACACTCAACCGCTACACACCTCAACTCCACAAACTCCACCGCCACAAACCCAACCCTACACACCCCACTCTCACACACACTCAATCCCACACATCCCAGCCCCACACACCGCATCCCAGACGTCCCAGCCCCACACACCCCAACCTAGACACCCCATCCCACATTCCCCAGCCCCAGCACACCCCACCTCACACACTCCGTCCCCAACACACCCCACTCTCACACCCAGCGCCACGCACTCCTCAGTCACATGCAGTATAAAATATTGGTGATTGATTATTAAAGACAGGTAAAAGGCTGGAATACAAATGAACTCCGAAACAATGCAATTAAAATGTTAATTGGCTTCGTTAATTGATGATCACTACTGGAAGCAACTCAGGAGCAATCAGGGCACGTGATATGAATAACAAAGTATATATATGAGAGAGAGAGAGAGAGAGAGAGAGAGAGAGAGAGAGAGAGAGAGAGAGAGAGAGAGAGAGAGAGAGAGAGAGAGTATATAAATAATTATGAGAGTACATGGCAGTAGGATGGAGGGGGGAGAAGTAAAGACAGAAAATAAAAGGAATATTTGGAAGAGCTGTTATTCTTGCTTAACCCCGGTCTGTCTTTCAAAGCCAACTCGTCTACCACAGATAAGTAACTGCTTCTGAGAGGCCGTGCTACAGGTACAGTTCAGTACATACATCACGTATGGATCCGGTGCCTCTTTGTGGTAGACAGCGCCTCACCTGAGTCGAACTAGGGTCCTTCCTAACAGCGAGGTACAGGGAAATATAAGGTTTTGCCCCTGGATTGACACCACAGCTGCTCCATCCAGTGTACACAGCGCCACCACTTGTAGGCTCCCCGTCAGCACCAGGTGGAAGAGTAAGGCAGATGAATGTATGAGGTAGGCCTGTGTTTTGTTTCAGTCTGATGACGCATTTTCTACAATATTCTAGATGCCACCAGTCTTTATTTCTTTTATTAGCTTTCGGAGAGATTCTTTTCAAGCTACAGGAATTAAATATAACCTTCTTTAGCCCGTTCAATGGGAGAGATTATTTCCTTAGCTGATTAAACTCGTATGGAGACAGCAAGAATAAAATGTCTATCTATCTATCTATCTATTGCCAGACACCATAATCCCGCAAAGGGTGGCCATTTGACACTGAGTTAGTTGTTTTACAGGGAGGGGCACCAACCCTCCACCAACTCACTTGTTGACACGTAGGGAGCACGTATGGTTTGGTTATATGGTTACCACCCAGCGTTGTAAATGGTTTCTTGGCTTACAGGAAACCATTTGGCTTGTCGCTCAATGTAAAGCCACCTGTAAATGAAAGAAAAGGAATAAGAAGAGACAGGAAAGATAGGAGAAATAGGAAGAGAGGAGGGCAGGCACAGAAAAAAAATGATAAAAGCTAAGGAAGTAATAATCGGATTGAAGGGGAACAAAGAAAATATGTGTGATTTTGTTGGAAAGAGAAGAAGAGATAGATCAAGAACAACGAGGAGAAATAAGATAGACAAGTATAGGAGAGACGAATGTGTGAAGGGTGAGTATGGAAATAACTAAAAGAGCGCTTGAGAGCCAGAGACTGTAGGGAGAAGGAGAGATAGCCCAAGAACAACGCTGAGGAACAAGGTAAATAGCTGTATGAGGGAGACTTTGTGTCATGGAAGGAGAGGGCGGCACTGATTAAATGGGCTAGATGGTTTAAAAAAAAAAAAAAGAAGAAGACTACTTAGATTAAGAGAAAACGTGGCAGGGTAAGTTAGGAGAGAATATGGCGAAGGCAGGTGTTTCATGGCAGGGGGCCGTTATTGAATAGGAACTGAAATACCTGGAAATCCTTTTGCCGATGCCGTCCCTCTAATTATGTGGCGTCAGATAAAAGAATAGATAGATCGAGAAATAGATCTCTAATAGGCTGTATGAAAAACGGTTGACTGACGACGAAGACCAATGGCATTTTTTTTTTTTTTTACCCGTTCAGTGCGATGATCATACTCAGTCATTTTGCTCACCCTAACTCCTGACGATTTTATCCAGTAGACAGAAACCTAAAGCTTTCACTGCCATTGTAGAGAGCAGTTAATTTATTCCGGTTCCATTTTTTTTTTTTTTTTTTTAGAAGATTGAATTCATTTGGAATTAAAGTGTTAAGAAAATAGGCGGATGTTTTCAGTATCTTCAAATGATAATACCTTGAAGCAACAATGATTTTAAAGGAATTCATATGAAATAAACTTACAGGAAATAAAATCCGCTGTGTTCAGTTTGTAGCAGCACATATCGTTATCCTAGCTAAGCATTTTTTTTTTTTTTTATAGAACTGAAGTTTGAAGCTGCTAAGCATATCTTTAGGAATGAGTTTAAAGAATTGCCAGTACAAAGAAATCATCCTTAAGACACTGTTTCTACTATACAGGGATGAGAATTTTAGTCCTGGATCTTGACTAGCGGATTTTATAGGTGCCTCCACTTTCAGCCCGTCATTTATGGATATTTACCACATTTTTATAGAGGTCTCTGCGCACTTCGTTTGGTCCGACTCTCAGATATTTGTAGGAATTTCTAAGAATGGATTTTTATTTAAAGAGCGAACCAGAATGAAGTTACAATAGGGATGAATAATATGAAGAAGGCAAAGTAAAGCTGAAATACGTAGAAGTTAAATCACGGACATAATTAAGTTGGAAAAGTCAAAGTACATTTAAAATATAGAGTATAAATGCGAAATCAAAGTTAAGTTCAGGTAAACATGTATTCAGAGTAAAACTAAAAGCATATTACTTAGCGCAACAAAAAGGGCGGCTTCACAGCTCATTCTCTCCCACTGGAACTAAACCACTGAAGCTTCGAATCTCGTCAGTCACCCTCTAACTCTGAGTGGGGAAGCACGTCGTGGCAGACATTATTGATGGATATTTTGTGCGTGATATTAAGGTTATTTCCAACTTCCTCATTTTTCTGCGGTAAAGAAAGGTAAGCAAGGACTATGTTTATTAATTTTGACTACACAATTTCCCTCAGTTGCTCTACATAGTTGAGGTTAGTTTCAAAATATATCTAATTGTATCGTTAGAGTAGTAGCCCAGTTGTTGTAGCCCCAGGTTCATCTGAATTTATTAAATTTTGGTGGCGATTTGAGTTAGAGTCCTGGTTCACGATTGGTTATCGTTTTTCTGTCCTCAAGATGCGTCAAAATGTTATAGGTGTATAATGAAATTTTGTGCATGTATGGGTCATGGGCCCACAAAAAATGACTGAATTACGGTGCTGATCTGAGTTGTCTGGTATAGACGCTATCGGAAGTAAGAGCTCTGTCTATTTCTTCATCATCATCATCATCATCATCATCATCATCATCATCATCATCCGGACCTCCTTTCCCACCTTAAGAGAGGGTGAGGAGTAGCAATGTCCAGACAGCCCAAATCTGCCCAATCCAATGGGCCACGCTCCCATCCACTCACCATTCAAGACCCCGGAATCCTGGCTCTACCGGATACGCCAAAAACATTCACGACGTTGTGTAGCTTCACATAAATGTATCCGGTAGAGTCAGTCCGGACACTGCCACGTTAAAATGCGGTGCCAAATCCCTGATCATGCACTTCTCCTCACAACATTCATCCAGCCAGCTCTATCTCTTGTCAGTTCCCTAGCCTCACCGACTTCCAAACCGTTCTTCTTCACACACTCATCCACTATATCTCTCCACCTTCTCCTTGGCCTACCTTGCCTCCTCCCCTCTTTCAAACTGGCTCAGATATACATTTTTCACCACTCTACTGTTATCCATTCTCTCCACATGGCCATACCATCTCAGTACACTCTCTTCGATTCTGGTGTCCACTGACTTCCTTACTCCACATCTTTCACGAATCACATTATTTCGTATCCTAGCCACCCTGTGTACTCCACATACATTCCTCAGCAGTCCCATCTCCACTGCTCTTACTCTTGACTTTTCATTTTCATGCCACACCATAGTCTCACATCCATATGTTAAAGCTGGCACTAACACTCCTTCTTGTAAGCCTCGTGCAGCTTTAACACTCAAGCTTCTGTTCTTTATCAAGGCCTTCATTGCACCAGCTACTTTTCTTCCTTGTGTCACTCTACTTTCAACTTCTTTTGCACATTTTCCTCCCTTTTCTATCACTGTACCCAGGTATTTGAACTTCCTCACCAATTCCAGTCTCTCTCCATTCACTGTAACATCGCACTGGGAGTCACCTTCTCTCTCAATAATCATCACTTTACTCTTTTCTACATTAACTCTAAAGGCACGACACTCACAGACACCAGCAAAACTCTGCACTAGCCTACTAAGTTCTTGTCCGGTATTTGCAAGCAGTACTGCATCATCAGCATACAACAAATCTGAACTATTCCATCCATCGCCATTCATTACCAACGCCACTCCCCTCTCCATTACTCGTGTTTTTACTTCTCTCATCACCCCATCGATATATTATTATTATTATTATTATTATTATTATTATTATTATTATAACATCATCTTGCACACTCTCAGCTAAATTAAAACATCTGGCATTACCAGGAGCTGAATAATAGGAATGATTTGATAGTGGGAAGGTTAACTTGTAGCGTGTGTCCACAGCGACAGGGTGAATGTTTTTTTTTTTTTTTTTTTTGGTATTCTTGTTTGCTGTTGCTGTTGTTGTTGTAGTTGCTGTTTTCGGAATTGTTGTTGTTATAGTTGTTGCTGCTGCTGCTTGTGTTGTTTTGTTGTTGTTGTTGTTGTTGTTGAGTCAATCTCATCACAACGTGAGCTCAGTGGACTGCTGGCTGAAGTATCTCGATCCTCAATCCACCATAATGCTTTTCAGGGATAGGAAGAAAGTTAAGGGGCTTTTGTATGACTGAACTTGGGGAGCCGCCAGGTTACGTCAGTGCCACCACATGAAGGCGTCCCTCTCCAGCACCAGTGTATATGTATGAGTGCAACGAGCTATCTCACTGACTCAGTTTTGGCAGAACAGTTGCGTATTCAACATTTTTTATTTTTCGAATGCTGAAAAAAAAAAATCATTCACCCGTCAATGATGTTTATGCAGGAATGTATGTAACAGCCACTGCACCACCGGGCAAGCTATACGATTTATTAATAATGCTTCTCAAATATATTTACAATTGATTTTCAATGCGCAGAGTCGTAGGGCTTTGAAAACG
Source organism: Coenobita brevimanus (assembly GCF_032717465.1). Lineage (NCBI taxonomy): Eukaryota > Metazoa > Arthropoda > Malacostraca > Decapoda > Coenobitidae > Coenobita > Coenobita brevimanus. The sequence continues at coordinate 6,037,911 of NC_136992.1, read as the reverse complement.
GTCTTCCGTTGTCGTACATGTTAGTGTCGTTATATACCGTACGGTACATTTTTTTGTCAGTGTCCTTGGTGAGTTATGAATATTATTATTATTATTATTATTATTATTATTATTGTTGTTATTATTATTATTACCATTATTATTATTATAACCGCACTTGAGAAAGCAAGATAGGGTGTTTTGATCAATTAGCGATGGGGTGACATATCATCGAGGAATTATAGATAATTCGTTTAAGTACCACCACCATCCAGTCATCATCATCATTATTATTATCACTGTTGTTATTAAGCTTCATGATATAAATGGCGAGGCTAAAATTTTCGTATTATCAATATATTTCTTTGCATTGTTTATTACATTTTGGTGATATTATACAGGAAAATATCCTAGGGTATCTCAAGTAACTTGTGCCAAACATAAATGACCTTGACCTATTTTTGAAGGTCATATAATCATTTTTCGTGGAGGTGTAGGAGGACTACTGTGCCTTGGGATAGTCTACTGCCCCCGAGATATAGGCCCTGAAACCTTTGCCCAGAGTCGGACACAAAGAAAAAGAAAATTTAGGTATGGCAATTTTGATGAAAATCTTATGATAAAAAGTTTGCTAAGAATATTGGCTGAATATTTTGCCATTTAGCCTAGTGGAAAGTACCAAATTCAAATCTGATCGGTGTTTTCTTTGTCTCACGTTTTATTGAAAAACACAAAAGCTGTAAAGCTTATAACTTTAAAGAAATATAGCTGTGGTCCTTTTCATTATCTGAAAGGAATATGGTTGCAGTTAAGCATACAGTTGGCCAGTTATTGAGACAAATGTAAAATGTACCCTTGCGTCCCTCCACACCTTTGTCTTCAGATCTTGTTTGTATTACACAAGAAGCTACTTAGGTTAATCGAAGTACATGTTCCAAATACGACCTTGGACTACTTTTAAGGGTCACAGACTTGTTTGTGATACCAAAGTTTCCTAACTTATAATTATACGATAAACAGTTATGGTGATGCTTCCTTATTGTGGCTTCACAATAACTAAATAGATAACATTATTATCATTATTATTATTATTATTATTATCAGGTGGTGGCAACCAGCATCACTCACTTGACGTAGTGCTGCCTACATCTTCCTTCACCTTATCATTCCTTTTCTATGTCTGACCTCCATTCCTTCCATTTCTCCCATTTTTCCTATCACATTTTATTACTCTTCTTTCCTTTTCAGGTGGCTTTACATTGAGTGACAAGCCTAATGGTTTCCTGTAGACCAGTTAGGCCAGGTAACAATTTACATCTCTTTGTGGTAACCATATAACCCACCCACACGTGTTCTCTGTGTGTCAACAAGTGGGTTGGCGGAGGGTTAGTGCCCCTCCCCGTAAAACCACCAACTCCAAGACAAACGATCAT
>NC_136992.1:6027243-6036399 GCF_032717465.1 Coenobita brevimanus | reverse complement strand
ACAATAACAACAACGCCTCCACCACCACCAACAACAACAACGCCTCCACCACCACAGACAACAACAACAACAACAGCAATAACTACAACGCCACCACCACAAACAACAATAATAATATTAACTACAACGCCACCACCACCACCACCAACAACAGCTTCAGTTACCTACGACACAATAATCAAGAAGGAGGAAGGCTGCGACAAGAACTATGGCCTCACTGGATTGGCCCTGAGGATTGGTGCACCTGAGATGAGTGACATTGACTGGCTGGTGTGCACAAGGCCTTCACTCCCTGAACATGCCCTGCCCTTCGAGACTGGTACAAAGTCGGATTCAGCGCCTATGGACCCAATGTATGCCAAACCCTGCAGCCCCGGTTACGTCATTACAAGTATTTACGACTTTGGTGGGAAAGGTCTTGATGTCAGCTGGGATAACACTGAACACTTGGACGCTATTTGCTATCCTCGTGGCAACTGGGTGGTGGACTCACTTGACTGTCAGGATGTTGCTCTCTCCCAAGGTGCTTGGCCAGGAGTGGTCAATGACACTCAGCAGACAAACAAATGGGACTATTGGTTTATCTGGCTCCACAAGGGTACATGGCTGAACAGATCTACCGCCAGTATGACAATACAGAAAACACAAAGACAGGTAACGAAAATTACTTGCTGCAGAGTTGGTGCAAATGATCAGCTATTGTCCTCATCAAAACTGGACGACTGACCATGGACGTACAGATTAGTGAAAATGGTGAAAAGAATGTAAATGGCTTCAGTCCAGTGATATCCTTTCTGTTATGATCATGTTGCCTGTAGAAAGTTTATTAAACTTCAATGGAACTCTTAAAACTGGAGGAGGCTCATCGCTACTTCGTAATTATGATTTCTGGCACCAGTAAGTTTAGTACTATTGCCAAATGGCTGCAAGAATCAATACAAAAAAGTCAACTTGAAATAGGCTACTTCAACCACGACTGCCCAAGGTTGCTTCAAGAGAGAGTCTACAGGGAAATTTCTTTGTCTACTACCCATCACCTACCAGGTCATAGTCACGATGCACATATTGTAGGTTCAAACATGAGGGTTCTTTCCTTCGTAAGAAACTTTTTAAGAAGTATTACGTCATCCTGTACGTGGGAAAAACTGCACAGATGGGTTAATTATGTCCCTCTTGATACTGCTGGGCTCAGATTCTGAAAGCAAAAATAAAAAAAAAAAAAATCTTAACCAAAATCATCATCATTTCCCACCTAAGGAGAAGGAGAAGTAACAGCAGTCAATAAGGAACGACAATTACAAAAGCAATCGAACTATCAACAGAATGCCTAGTGAAATTTAACCACACATTCATACATCATTCAAGTTCTCGAAATTCTGACTCCACCTCACAAGCCTTACCAACTGTTGTACATTTCTTCAACTTTAGTGATGTGTCTTTTTGTATTGTTTCCCAAGATAATTCCCATGAACAAATCTTTAAAACTAAAATTGTTGCTTAAGTGTTCAGTGATGTACCATAACACTTAGTTTGTGAAAGAAGCGAACATATATTCTGGATAGCGAATTGCTCCTGACTCATATCCTTAGTGATTTTTCAAATGTTTGGTAATGTGCTTATCATGTTTTACGTTTGTGTACAGAACTGAGCAAATAAAATTGGTGTGGATGGAACACGGTGTAAATACACTCTTTTAATGTTGAAACTTCAATTAACTGATGAATCAACTGAAATGGTATTTTAAATTTGTCGGAATACTAAGTCTGTGTGAGGTACGATTTTCAGTCCTGCCTTCCTGTTTAGCCCTGAACTTACCCACACCGGTGCCCGAGTCAAATGTATCTAAGGCTGTGTATCACCGAGACTGAATTACTACAATATTATGGTATTACTGAATACTACGGAGGATCCGTTGACATTATGATTCCCGCTGATTGGTTAGTAAGTTATCTGAGATTACAAGATACTTCTGAAATATTTGTACCGAATCTAAACTGGTCATATCAGACTTTTACGTGTGTTCTTTGCCAGTGGGTAAATTACTCTTATTCTGGCATCTACTTTCTTGTGGGCATAATTCAACCAACTGAGCAATCATGATACTGTGACACCAGATTCATTGCAGTTGTGGCCAGACTTAAATTATATATCTTAGATAAGGGAACAATAATTAATACATATTTATATGGCACAGTTTGGGGACTCGAAATAATATGATTTGAAACATATCAGAATTCAACTTAAGCATAAATATACTTAAGACAAACTTCGTTACAGTTAATATCCACTGTCTGTAGTGATGAACCATTGAAATATGAGACTCAATAGGTGGTAAATAAATAACAATATTTATCAAACAATAAGTGCCATAATGCCAAAACATGAATACGTAATACGACGTGCAATATACCTGTATAAAAATGTACCACAAACAAATTATAAATATACATAATTCTCAAGTGTCTCGTTGGTTTGCCACAAAAAATACACAATACACCCGAGTATGAAACTGAATGGATGTACTTAAAGTCATAGTCCCTGAACCATTGCATAGTACACGGTTATTTGTGTGTAAATGTATTAGAGAAAATATCTTTTTGTTCTGGTAACCATTTCTTGCTGGTATCCTATCCCATGTTGCTTTATGTGTTTGTCAGCATTTGTACTAAATCATGCAGCCTTTAACTGTTTCACTGTAAACTGTTTCGTTAGATACACATCACTCATGATTTTGTGTATGATTGTCAGATATTTTACTGTGCGTGTTTCTAGATGTCGATGTATATTATAAAAATAGATTTTATTCAGGTGAAAATTCAGTATACTAACTTTGCATCACTGTGTTTGACCATTGTTTACTCATGTATGTTATGCACATCTTAATATACTGAGTATATTGTAAATAAACTAATAAATATACTTGAGCTTGTAAAAGTCAAATCACAGCCTAGTTCATATTTTCAGATAAGACTGTTCATTTCCCATATCAGCAGAGCACTAGGAAAATACAAGACTTTTGTTTCGTTATACTATCCTACAATAGCTCCCTAATTTCCCCTTGTCTTGTTAGATGCCTGCAACGGTCCGTCCTCCCAACCCCACCTCTCCATGTTCCGCTTCAGTAGACAGACTTCAAGTTTTAAACAGTGTCACTAAGTTTATCTATATTCTACAGGATGGAGTTTTTTACAATTGACATACAACACACTCTTAGTAAATTAAAGATTCTGGATTGTAAAGATACTGTAAGAAATTTGAAGTCTATTTGTAAACTCAGAACTAAGGAGGTAAGGAGGAAGTGGGGGGACTGTCCAATAAAGGAGAGTGATTCAACCCTACTCTTTTGTTCTGCTGTCTCTTCTGCTTGGAGACTTCACCAAGCCTTCACCACGTCCTTACTACTGTACAGGGTGTACCACCCCTGGCCCGGCTCACTCCACACCACTGTGTCAGGTTGTTATATTGCTTTTCTCCTCCCACCCCACATTTCATATGCCTTCCCCTACATACAATATACATACGTACATACATACATACATGAATGCATGCACGAACGCACGCACAAAGGCAAAGACAGACAGACAGACAGACAGTCTCACAAACACACACACACACACACACACACACACACACACACACACACACACACACACACACACACGCAGGATTTCTAAGGACAACCTCCATCCCACCGTCAGCGCCACACCTCACACAACTCCCGTCATCACAATATTAGTAAGGGACAAACAGAAAAAAATCAAACCAAGCAAAAATAAATAAATAAATAACCTCCTTGGCGGTGGTAATAACTTGTCTTGAAGGAAACAGGACGTGGTAGGATTCAAGTTTTTGGTATTCTGGCGTGAGAATCTGAAGAGCGAATCCCTGAGCAGAGGAGTTCTTTTTGCTGTTTATCATTCTTTATATATTACATGTTTTAGTGTAACATTTCCGACTGCCCTCTCAAGGTATGGACAGCTTCAGTATGTTTTCCACTAACGCCAAGCGATTCTACGCAGCTGAGAGTGAGTCATAGGAACTTGAGTGTGTTAACACTAAAACCATTAATCCTTTCAAGTCCTTGGCTCCTATTCTCGTTGGTTAAAGAAGCTCGCTAGCACCTGTTCTTTAGCGATTTATTTTTGCATTTGGGTGGTCAATAGCCTTTTGTACTTTATAAATGCAGGGTATGACGGTTTGAAAAACGTACATAACACAGAATAGGGCAGTAAGGTGTGTGGTTTATGCCGAGCATGGCGGTACTTGAAGGGTTTATGTAATACAGAAGAGGAGAGTCAGGTGAAGTAAAAAATGCATCACTTAGGAAAATATGTTATGGAGCTCCTTCATCCGACGAAAATACGAGTCCTGGACAAGTTCAGTATTCATTTCCTGCTAAAGCCAAGCCATTTTATGCAGCCAAGTGAGTCATAGGAACCTGAGGGAGGTATTCTCTTGTTGTTAGGAAGTTTATTGTTTTTTTAGAAGATGAACAGATGAAGCGAAAAAATAAATATTCCATACACCAGATTACAGGTGTCCTCCAATCATGAAAAATCCGTAACAGTTGGACTTGAACAGCTATAGGTTGAAGTTTGGGGGGAAGCTATTCCAAAGAGATGAAGTTCGGTGGAATAAAGGCATTCTGGGAGGCAGAAGTCACGCAGTATCCCAGTGTAAGAGTTTAGTCATGAGCGCTGCCAGATGCCCGTGTAGAACGGGGGAAGGCGTGGAAGGGTGGCACGATGAATGCAACCTCGTCTGAGCATTTGCCATAAAGGAGTCTGATGAAAAATGCAAGAGAGGAAAAATTAATTCTTACTTGTAGGGGAGGTTGTTCACTTGTAATGGCAGAGTTATTAATAATTCTTACAGCTTTGTTCTGAATTTTGTCCAGTTGCTTTAACGCAGCCTCTCCAAATCTACGTCACAATGGTGAGTAATATTCCGGCTGAGAGCGCACATGACTCCTGTAATTTATAGCTAACTGCTCGTCAGTGAAGAAGTTACGGACTCTTTACATTCCAAGTTTCTTTGAAACGTTAATAAACAAGTGATCTGATATGAGAGGTATAGCTGAGTGCATTCTTAAGTGAGACACCAAGAATGTTAACACTTATAGAGATAGAAATGTTAGTAAGAATGACAGAAATATAAGAATCAGGCAATATCTGCCTGTTAGTATATTGTATAAATCTCGTTTTCCTAGCATTATATGATACAGTGCTGTTTTGTTCCCATTCAGTAACCTTAGATATGTCTTGATTTATGGAGATTGCTGTACTGAGTTGTGAGTTTGTGATAGCAAACTTTTTGAATGGCCGTTTAAGTGTGATTGAACTGTGAAGTGTAGAGTTGTCTGCATATGAGTGAATGGGATTAAGGGTGACAGATAAGAGATCATTAATATCCTTTAGGAACAGGATTGGACCGTGTGCTGATCTTTATGGCGCGCCGGCATTATTCGAGTGGAAATTGGAATATAACTCATTTACTTTTATTCTTAACATTTTGTTGCTGAGATATGAGGAAGTCAGTTGAACAAAAGATGACAGGCCATAGCAAGGGAGTTTGGACTGCAGGAAATGGTGCCACACTCTGTCAAAAGCTTCAGAAATATCAAGGACTACTGCATAGTTTTCCCCATGTTGGTCAGCTGACTGATGGATGGTATTAGTCAAGAGATGGAGGATATCAACACTGAATCTTTCGTGGCGAAAACCATACTGTCTATCACTAGTTTTGACTGGAGCTACAGTCTCGTCTGTTCACTTTAACTTGACCTAAAATTACCATCCCTTCACACACTTAGATGTAAGAAGAGATATGACACTAGAATATGTGCTGATCTCGAAGGAATGTTGTGGAAGGGTTGTAGAGCCGTACGATTGTTTTTTCTGCCACTGATCTACGTGAAATAAACTGCAAAAGGAAGGAAATTTATTTCTGTATTTGAGCGGTTATTGTATTTTTGTTTGTTTCTCATGCAGCCAATGGCATCATGAAGAAAATCAGAGAAGAAAAAAATATTAATGTGGAGTCAGGAAAATAAATAATTAAGGAAAAGGTGCTAAGGAGCTTCCTTAACGGACTAGAATACGGGTCTGAGCGTTAATACAGGCATCATGAACCCTTTCAATCTCGGGGCACCTCAAGCATTCCCCTTCTGCCAACGATAAGCTATTTTATTTAACAAAGGAGACACCGGGGTCTGGGATTGGTAAACGTATCGTGCAAAATTGTCTCTAAAATACATGCATAATTCAATGCGCGTTTTGAAGAAAGGAAGAAAAAGTCTTTCTACATAACTTACAATGTTCCATGTCTGTAATATATCAAATCATAAAGCATTAATAACGTACAAAATTATATCAATCACCCAAATTCAAAAATAAATCGCTAAGGAAGAGGTGTTAGGGAGCTTCTTTAATTGACAATTCGAGGCCAGGATTTCAAAGGCATAATGGTTCAGGCAAAATAAAAGCCTCAGACTGACTACAATACACATACATCAAAGACAATATAATAAACTTAATAAACATTGAATAGGATGATGATTACATATTTTTCATCCACGTTATCTCGAGATGACTATAATGAGATTGGAGGAGAGGCTAGATAATGACCTTTATTAAAACCTTCACTACTGGACGCTCTTCCTAAGAGAGAGAGAGAGAGAGAGAGAGAGAGAGAGAGAGAGAGAGACAGACAGACAGACAGACAGACAGACGACGAGAGACAGAGTGTGTGTGTGTCTGGGGGGTGGTAGCTTAAGAAAGGCGACAATACTTCATTGTTGTGGTGCTGGTGGTGGTGGTAGTAATAGTAGTAGTAGTAGAAGCAGAAGTAGTACTGGAAGTAGAAGTAGTAGTAGTAGTAGTAGTGGTAGTGGTGGTAGCAGTAGTAGTAGTAGTAGTAGTAGTAGTAGTAGTAGTAGTAGTAGTAGTAGTACTAGTAGTTGTTGTAATAATAATAGTAGTAGTAGTTGTTGTTGTTGTTACTGTTGCTGTTGTTTTGATTGTGGCCCCAGGCTCATCTGAAATGTTAACCCGGTGACCTGTAGGCTGAGCTTGCTCTTGTCTTGCAGTCCACCATCCTCCTTTCGGGGGACAGGGAAGCATTTGAGGGACATTTGTATAACCGGACAGTTGAACCGTCTAATTTGATATCGATGTCACCACATGAAGGCGTCCCTCTCCAGTACCACGCCATTGTAGTGAAGAAATTAAAACACAATAACACCCTAGTTTGTATTCTCGTAGGTTGAGGAAGGTCACTAACGCCTTTTCCAAAGTGATTTATTTCGTGTATCACACCTTACTATCCTCATTTGTGTTACATACACAGATCGCCATACTATGCATAAATAACGTACAAAAAGATATTGACTACCCATATTTTGAAAAAATCGCTTAGCAAGAGGTGTTGGAAGCTTTCTTAACCGACAAGAATACGAAATACAAGCCCAAATGACCATAGCTTTGTTGATCAGTCACCAGCACAGCACAACTGACAAGGAATACACCCAAAAAACCTTGCCTACCACACGCAACCGTCACTGTGTATGTCCAGGTCCCTGTTTCAGTTCCCGGTGCAGTCTGGGGTGATAAACCCATATTCCCGTCAGGTAAGGAAACTCCCTAGCACCTTTTCCTTAGCTATTTATTTTTGGATACGACTGGCTAATAGCATTTTTGAAGTTATGTGGACAGAGTATGGCGATATTTGAATAATTTAGGTAACACGGGAAAGTACTGTAAGGTGTAATAAGCAAAATAAGCTGCTTAGGAAAAGGTGTTAAAGAGCTTCCTTAACCGACTATAATACGAGCCCTTGTCCTAAATTCTTTTAGTCGGTCCGGGAATCGAACCCTGGACGTTTTGCTTTTGATGTTAGTTTGCTCCTGATTACGACCCCGCTGCTATACTCTTCACTTTAACAAGGCTTATAATTGCCATCTCTCCATCTTGAACGTTAACTTATAACAGTAGATCAATACTAGAAAGTGATGCTAATCACGAAGTGCTATGGAAAGGATATTGAGCCTTGCTAATGTATTTTTCTGTCAAGGAGCTACGGGAATTAAGCCACAACAGGACGAAAATCTCCTCCAAGTTAAGGTGAATGAACAGTAGATTTTTCTTGTCTTTATATAATTTTGGGTAGACTTTCATATACTCCATCAGGCTGGCAGACCGCAACCTGTACATACCCGTAGAGTAAGTAACCCAGCTGACTACACACATCAGGCTGGGTGAAGAGAGTCATTGAGCTGTAACTACTCAGAGAACGTAAAACAGGCATAGGTCTTCTCGGTGAGGCAATTAGGATGGCTACTGGTTCTGTGCAGGTAGGTTTACAGTGTGGTGGTTTTTCTTCGCGTCTTTTCTATGAGGTTATCGATGATCTCCAGGTGTGTGTGTGTGTGTGTGTGTGTGTGTGTGTGTGTGTGTGTGTGTGTGTGTGTGTGTGTGTGTGTGTGTGTGTGTGTGTGTGTGTGTGTGTGTGTGTGTGTGTGTGTGTGTGTGTGTGTGTGTGTGTGTGTGTGTGTGTGTGTGTGTGTGTGTGTGTGTGTGTGTGTGTGTGTGTGTGTGTGTGTGTGTGTGTGTGTGTGTGTGTGCTTAGCTAGATTGTTGTCAATTCACTGCACAAGGGTCATTCAGGCATATAACCGCTATGGGATTATGAGAAGGGGGAGTTTTATGACCTCCTCTTCCTTTCCTGTCATAGCCTTTTTCTCTCTGAGAGCCATTTCCCTGTACCACAAATCTTCTCTGGTGTCTGAGTAATGTACACTAATATCAGTCTCCTTTATATCTTTGTGTGCGAGAATATTGCTGGCTGCCTCTATGGGTGGGGGAAATGTTTGAATATTCATAAGCAATTCTGTTTTAAGAGACCTACACATCATCTGCTTTTAGGCTGATTATACTCGTGCTGAAGTTAAGTCTAGTGTCTTCTTTCCAGAGGAGGTGGCCACAAACAAACCTCCGCCATTTCATCCAGCTGCCCTCTCTTCAGTTCACAGTCTTTCTCTTCTGTACCACTCTTACCCATGTTTTCCATGTAATCTACATCTTCTTCCTCCTCCTCTGCTCCTCAGTCTGACTCACAAACACTCCTCCAGTCTTTCATTCTCCGTTGTCTCCAAGTGGA